>NW_020837949.1:14589504-14607152 GCF_003676395.1 Aethalodelphis obliquidens
ACACACACACACACACACACACACACACACACACACACACACACACACACACACACACAATGGGATACTACTCAGCCATAAAAAAGAATGAAAATTTTGCCATTTGTAGCAACATGGATGGACTTAGAGTGTATTATACTAAGTGAAATACGTCAGACAAAGACAAATACTGTATCATACCATTTATATGTGGAATCTAAAAAATAAAACAAGCTAGTGAATATAACAAGAAACAGACTCATAGATATAGAGAACAAACTAGTGGTTACCAGTTGAGAGAGGCAAGATGGGAGGGACAATATAGGGGTAGGGGATTAAGAGGTACAAACTACTATGTATAAAATAAATAAGCTTCAAGGACATATTGTACAGTACAGGGAATATAGCCAATATTTTATAATAACTATGGATGGAGTATTACCTTTAAAAATTGTGAATCACTGTGTTATACACCTGAAACTTATATAATAATGTACATCAACTATATCTCAATTAAAAAATAATAACACACCATAGTACTTAATCCTGTACTGTGGATCAGAGTTCATTGATTTACACACTATTTTGTCCCTCTCCTCGTTACTTAATACTAAAGAAACACCTTGTTCATGGGACTGTGATACTGTCCTTTTCAGTACTGCAGTTTGTGCCTCAGAGTGTGGATACGGGCTTCTGCAACTTCACCCAGCGCATCGAGAAAGGCCTGATGATAGCTCTCTCTGAAGTGAGAAAACACCACCAGGGGACGTATAACCTCACAGTGCAGGTGAGAATAGCACTGAATGCAGAACAAGATGCTTTATCTTTTAAAGAGGAACTAGTTTCATAATGTTTTGTTTAAGACACACTTAACTCTTACTAATTCCCTCCAGCAGAGGAGATTTAGTTCACATGGATTAGAAATCATCTCTTTCCATGGCATCGAGTCCACAGAGCATGAATAGGCTAAGTATATTTGAACATTGTAGAGGAGCCCAATAACCAGGGAGTTCAGATATGGTGAGCTGAAGAGAGATGAGCCCATGTAGGAAATGCAAGAGTGTTCCAGAAAAGAACTTAAATATCAACTTTAAGTATCAACTTAAATATCCAATGGGGGAAATGCCTAAATACACTAGCGTTTCATATTATGGAATTTCGCTTCATGGAATACCATGAAATGCAGTTCTTCATTCTAAAAACAGAATACAGCTACGAATCAAAGGATAGGTTTTGTATGTATTACGTGGAAACTGCTGATGTTTTTACATTTCTTTGATATTTATCCCTCCATATTCTTCGTTCTCTCTTTCTCAAATTCATTTTAAGTAGATTTTGGTGATCCTGGATTCACCCTTCCTATTTCTTATTTTTTCCATTTCTTTTTAAAATTCCCTATTTTACCAGATTTCTAAACCTTGTCCTCTAAGTTATTAATTTAGTCTTCAGATGTGTTCATTTTGTTATTCAATCCCTCTATTGAATTTTCTTTTAGCCATCATTGTTTTTTCATTTTTATTTGCTCTTTTTTCATTGCAGCCTTTCGTGTTACGATGCAGGCTTATCTTGAATGATGATACAATATTTCCTTGAAAGTTTCTGGAGACATTAATTAGTATTTTTAATATGTTGTCTTCCGTGTACTAAGTTGTCTCTGTTTGCTCTGCATTTGCCATTGTTCTGTGTTGATCTTGGTCCTTGTTTGCCATTGTTCTGTGTTGATCTTGGTCCTTGACTTTGGTGCTGTTAGGTTTCTGTAATCACCTGTGGACCGTTGGTGGCTGTCTCTAGGAATGAGGAAGCAGGTGGTTAGTTTTGGCACCTTGTTCATCTTTCCACTTCAGCTGTAGATTCTGTGTCTACATAAGCCTTGTCTCCTGATGGGAGGATTCATTGGAGCCCTGGGTACCAGGCAATGTGTGGTCATGGACAGCCAGCGTGGGCACCCCTGCCCGCCGTGTGAGATGAGGAGGCTGTACCCTGGGGATGGAGTGAGTTAGTGTGTTTTTCATGGCAGAGCTGCTCTTTCTTTCACTCTCTTTCTTTGTCTCTTGTGTGCACTGCAGTTAACTCCACCCACCTTCCTGCCTAGGGGGCCGTGCCACCCTGGGTCTTCTGTCCTCTTAGGCAGGGAGCTCATCTTCCTCAGGCAGCAGTTCTTCGGGCTCCTGGGGTGAAGGTGGAGCTGCTGGCACTTCTGAGTTGGCCTGGGTGTGAAGTTGGAAGGGAGAAGGGAGGGAGACAACCGACTCAGCTGTTGGTACTCAGTGTTTAATTAGTGACCCGGATCAGGGTCTCAGCTCCTGCAGATCTCTGCCCTGGAGGCCTCCTGGGGCCCCTGAGGGAGACCACTCTCAGTCTACTGTGGTCTGTGCCTGTGTGTGTTTGGAGTCTCGGTTCCCTCTGTCCTGGTTTGTATCAACATGATCCCACCCTGTCTCCATCTTTCAGTAATTTGACAGAATCTCTGGTTTTCTTCCATTCTCAGTGCTGTTGTGGATTTATTCCCCTTTGTTCATCTTGTTATTTCAGTGGGATTTAGGGTGGGAAAGAAAAGGGGAGGGACTATAAATACATGTGCTCAGTTCCCCACTTAATGTAAAAAACATTTTCAATAAACTAAGGGTTTAAGAGTATTACAAAAGGGAACCAGGTTGTGAAGCCAATTACTCTTCCTTTAAAAATGCACCTTTAGGGCTTCCCTGGTGACGCAGTGGTTGAGAGTCCGCCTGCCGATGCGGGGGACACGGGTTCGTGCCCCGGTCCGGGAAGATCCCACATGACGCGGAGCGGCTCGGCCCGTGAGCCGTGGCCGCTGAATCTGCGCGTCCAGAGCCTGTGCTCCGCAACGGGAGAGGCCACAGCAGGGAGAGGCCCGTGTACCGCAAAAAAAAAAGGTCTTTAAAAAGACCTTGGTGAGGGAAATTGTGAGAGCAAAATCATAGTCAGGCTTTTGGCTAGACATTTTAATTTATTTTAGAAGATTATTCTGATTTCTTTCTTTCAGATCTTGAATATCACCATGGGGTCTTCAAGGCTGGCTCCTCGCCGGGGCCCAGTGAACATTGTCTTTGCTGTCAGAGGCTCGCAGGGGTTTCTGGATGGGTCTGAAGTGAGCGAAATGCTAAGGAACTTGAGCGTGGTGGAGTTCAGTTTCTACCTGGGATACCCAGTGCTGCAGGTTGCCGAACGTGAGTGCTGCTCTCCTGGGGACACGGCTGCGAGTGCTTGTGTTGGTGGACCTCTTCTTTTCAAGTAAAATAGCTAACAGAAATCTGGAATATAAATTGGAGCTTCTCAGATCATGCCAGGGTGGGCCTCCAGAACCCTCCTCTCCCACTGGGCTTGCTTTATTATTCTTTTTAGAGAGCCGAGGGCACTATCAAAGATTATACTGGTTCTGAAAAAGGTGAAACCAGAGAGACTGAGAACAGATTTGTGGTTTCCAGGGGTGAAGGATGCGAGGAAAGCAATTTTCGGGGCGGAGGGGTGATGAGAATGTCTTGTATTTTTATTGTGGTGGTGGTTCCACACGTCCATGCATTTGTCAAAACCCATAAAACTGTACACCAGAAGGAGTGGGGTTCACTGTGTGTACACTTAAAAAGAAAAAAGAAACAGAAATGAAAACAAACAAAACCTTCTTTCCTGGTGGAAGCGATTTAATTCACAGTACAAATGGAGTGGAGGTAGGGGAAACGTTTACTTCAAAACGTTTAAAATACAGTAGATTCCACCCAAAATACAGTAGATTCCAGAGTTGAAGTCAGGCAAAAAAGATATCAAATTCTTTTTCAGAATGGAGTGGCCAGAAGGTTTAATGGTTCTTGTCGTATTTTCGTGTACTGTTAATTAAATGGAAAGGAATAACTTGTAAAATGCAGAAGTAGACGGGGGTAAAATGGTTATTTACAAATAGCAACTTTCAGTGATAGAAGATTGTCACTTTACCCTGCCTGAGTCATTGCTGGGAAATTCCAGGGCTCTGAGGTGCACGGCGTGAAAAATTCATTGCTCTGGAACAATGACATTTCCCTTGAAAAAAGCTTACAGGTGAGCTGTGTGTGAAGTAGTGTCCCATCGTGTTCCTTGAGTAAGCCCTTTCTTTCTATTTCTCCCTCTTTCTCCCGGAGACTAAGGTGCTCAGGACCCTCCCACTGACCCTGCCTTCCCCCCAGCCTGGAACTTTGTTCTTCCATAGGCAGAGCTAATTGGTATAGGAGAGGCAGTGTGCTGTGACTTACCCAGCGCTCCCTAGAACACTCACCTTTCTGACTGTTGCAGACAGGTTTTTTACGAATCTTTCTCCCTTTCTCACCCTTTCATTTTTGTAGCCTTCCAGTACCCACAGCTTAACTTATCGCAGTTGTTGAAGTCCTCTTGGGTAAGAACAGGTATGTTTAACTTACGTAATGTTTTTGGGAACTGTAAGCGTGAGAAGTCTGTGGCGGGGGGGTATTGAGAAGGATACTGCCTTTCCTGTTTCTGAGTCCTAAATTCAGGGCAAAATGTACCTTAGATTCTTGGCAAAGAATGAATGAGAAAGGGATTCAAATTTGGCTGTGGGAATGTGTCCCACTGAGTTACGGCACAAAAAGGACTGGCTTTCTTTAAAATTCATACATCAAGTTCAGGGCAAAGTCTAACAGGAATTGACCATCTTCTGACCAGAATAGGACAAGGTTCTGAAGCAAGGATCTCTTTTTTTCCCTAAAAGCCTCATATGTCTGGTTTTATAAGGACAAATAAGGTAACTTGGTGAGCCAATAAGAAGCATGTTTTAAAGTCTTGTGGGCCTGGGTCAGATATTTATAGCTATGGCGTTGCAAATAAAGGCTTTCTAACTTGGTATGCAGAAGTGTAAAAGGTAGTTGGATGCTCAGCGGGTACCCAGCATGTAAGCAGCACAGTGAGTAAGCAACTGGTCGTGGGGAGGAAACTTGTAGAGTGGGGATAGTCACCACTGACAGGTTCCTGGACCCCGCCAGCTCTCGTTGCTTCACATACAACGTCGCATATACAGGGTCCACCTCTTTGCATGGTACAGTGGCCTTATTTTCCAGATAATTGTCATAGTGGTTAAGTGACTTGCCCGTGGTCCTATCTCACAGGGGATTTGAGCCAGTTCTGGCTGGAAAGCACAAGCTTTTTTCTCCTGTAAAGGCTGACAAGATGTTGTCTGTTTAGATAACCTAGATGTCTGAAGACAGGCCTCCTTATCTCGAGTCAGTTAATGAGTCTAAATTTTGAGTCAAGATAAGATATGAACTCAAACCATTTCCAGAAATTTTGCAATACGTGCAGACAGAACGTTT
This sequence comes from Aethalodelphis obliquidens, assembly GCF_003676395.1. NCBI lineage: Eukaryota > Metazoa > Chordata > Mammalia > Artiodactyla > Delphinidae > Aethalodelphis > Aethalodelphis obliquidens. The sequence goes on from NW_020837949.1 coordinate 14,594,799, forward strand.
GATCTTGTGTAGGAGCTCTGAGCTGCAAAGCTCCCGCACGGCCGAGCTCCTAGGGCTTCTGGCCACCGGTCTTTGTAAACTTTAGAGATAAGGCCTGTGGGCTACCCTCCCTGGACTCTCCCGCACCCCGTTCAGCTTGCCTCTTTCCCCTTTTAATGGCTCCTCTCTGGGAACTGGCATTTTACAGTAATCCTGCATTAATTTCTCTTGTGCACACATCCTTTTCTCTCCACTGCCAACTCGTTTTGGGGCCTGTGTGTGTTTCACCTTAAATGTAGTCCTCCTGGGTGTCGTTGAGAAGCAGCTCCAGAATGAAGTGTTTCAAGCTGAGATGGAGCGCAAACTGGCCCAGCTGCTCAGCGAAGTTTCCACCAGAAGGCGGATGTGGAGAAGGGCTACCATCGCTGCCGGGAACAGCATGGTACAGGTAAGAAGAAGGCCAAAGGAGTGGGGAGGGGAAGGAGAGAGAGCCGTCTAAAAATGGGCTGTATCTTCATGCTAATGGAAAAATGCTGCTAAATAGACTGATTGCTATCATAGGCAGCCACTGAACGTGTCAGCGTTTCAGTTCCACTGGAGTCTAGACAGATGTTTCCCGAGTCCTTAGTAAGGGTCCGTACAGCAAATGGCCTTGTGGGGACCACAGCAAAAGAAATATATAAGTGGGTTGCCGTACCATTGGATGACCTGATTTTTCAAAGAGTAGTTTTTTAATTACCAAAAATGTAGTCAGTTTTATGGAATGGTAAGCATTATTGATAGCGTCACAGAGACAAATGGTTCAGCTGGAAGAGACCTTGAGAGGCCAGAAAGAGGAAAACGTTCTGCCCTCTATTCTGGCACTCTGTCCTCTCTGCCTCCTGCCAGCCCTGCTTGTCTCATGTTACCCAAATTGCCTTCACTACGTAAACTGGCAGAAAGTTACCAATGACAGATTCATTTGAATCCCAGAGTGACCCCTTTAAAAATGCACACACTCAGAGAGAGCTGGGGGTTGGGCTGTAATTTCTTCCCATCTCCATGTGAATTACATTATTTTGGATTTTTTTCTTTACCAAATGCTGACTTGTAGAGCTAGGAAAAGGGGGTATTTAGAGCTATGGCGTTTCAGAGACAGGAAGCCAGGGTGAAACCCTGGCGTGCAGGGGTGGGGAGGTCGGTGGTTTAGAGGCTTTAGAGAGAGAGATGTGAAGCTGACACTGGGTAGGGGAGCTGGGCAGTTTGTGCAGAGCTGACATCATCATCATCCCTCAACCCTTTTACCAAGTTCTCCCCTGTAAGTGTTGCTCTTTATTTTCCCTCCCAGAAAGGTGGTTGTTAGGTTTCTATAATAGTTCCTTTGCCGGATGCAGTAGAATATAGGGAAATTTAAAAACTCATTAAAAAATTGAGAGCGATATTAAACAAATAACTATAAAACTAAGAATAAAAATGAAAATGAATGACAAAAGCCTTGCTTTATTTAGGAGCTCTGGCTTCACAGAACTCAAGGTCTGGGTGGAGGTTAATTTCTGCACATAAAACAGTTATAGAGTACCATAAAACTACAGAGTGAGTTGTTTGATTAGTTCTGCAAGTTCCCTGAGAGAGAAATGCGGGATTCATGGAAGCTAACTAAGCCATCCCAGACTAACGGTGCCATCTGATGAATTGCTTAGAAACCGTTCCCTACGTCTCTTCCCCTTTAGAGTGACCAAGCACGAAGATGTAGATAATTTATGTACAACAGTACAGGACTCTTCATCAAAACATAATGTGTAAAAGTGAAAGTATTGGAACAACCTAAATGTCCAGCAATTGGAGAATGGGCAAAAAAATTGTAGTGAAATCTTTATATGTTGGAAAATCCCATTATCAGTTTTTTTTTTAATTAGTGAGGGAATATAGAAAAAGCTCAAGTAAAGAGAGGCTACAAAAGAATGTGTGCAGGGGCTTCCCTGGTGGCGCAGCGGTTGAGAGTCCGCCTGTCGATGCAGGGGACACGGGTTCGTGCCCCGGTCTGGGAGGATCCCACATGCCGCGGAGCGGCTGGGCCCGTGAGCCATGGCCGCTGAGCCTGCACATCTGGACCCTGTGCTCTGCAGCGGGAGAGGCCACAACAGTGAGAGGCCCGCGTACGGCAAAAAAAAAAAAAAGTGTGCAGTATATCCAAATATTAATGTACAAATCATGAAAAAAATAACAGGAGGAAATATGCTAAAATGCTTACAATGATTTTCTTCGATTGAATTTCAGGTGATGTTTGTTTTATTCTTTATAGTTATTTTTCATGTTTTTCAAAATTTCTCCAATGAACATATAGTTTGTATAGTGAACACGTGATTTTAATCAGAAAATATTTTAAAAAATGAAATTGAGGGCTTCCCTGGTGGCGCAGTGGTTGAGAGTCCGCCTGCCAACGCAGGGGACGCGGGTTCGTGCCCCGGTCCGGGAAGATCCCACATGCCGCAGAGCGGCTGGGCCCGTGAGCCATGGCCGCTGGGCCTGCGTGTCCGGAGCCTGTGCTCCGCAACGGGAGAGGCCGCAGCAGTGAGAGGCCCGCGTAATGCAAAAAAAAAAAAAAGAAATTGAAAATGTTGCCCCAAATGATGACTCCATTATACCATGGTTTTATGGATTCTATATATGAATCTGATGAAAAGTCATCTAGAAAGGATGCTGGGATTAGATTTTACTGACTGTTACTTTCAGATTGGAGAAGCTTATAGAATTTTTTTAAAAAAATATTTATTTATTTGGCTGTGTTGAGTCTTAGTTGCGGGATGTGAGATCTAGTTCCCTGACCAGGGATCTAACCCGGGTCCCCTGCTTTGGGAGCATGGAGTCTTAGCCACTGAACCACCAGGGAAGTCCCTAGAATCTTTACTCAAGGTGGCTGTCATTAGATATTTGGGTATATGGTTTCTGCAAGAAGAAGCATTTCTAAAACTTATCAGAACTTTAAAATGGAATAAATAGGCATGTAGGTGGAGGGACAGGTGGATATAATCTATTGCTTTTCAGTAGCCCTTTATAGTATTCCATTCTGAAGGCTAATAAAAATTAACCACTGCAGCACAGTTCCAGGGAAAGAAGTAGGTGGTTAGGGAGCAGAAGTGGTCAAGGAACTAGCCTAGAAACAGCAAACAGAGGGCTGGATGGGTGAGCCGTTATCAAGATATAGAGTTGTAAAGAACAGGGCTTCCCTGGTGGCCCAGTGGTTGAGAGTCCACCTGCCGATGCAGGGGACACGGGTTCATGCCCCGGTCCGGGAAGATCCCACATGCTGCGGAGTGTCTAGGCCCGTGAGCCATGGCCGCTGAGCCTGCGCATCTGGAGCCTGTGCTCTGCAGTGGGAGAGGCCACAACAGTGAGAGACCCGCGTACCGCAAAAAAAAAAAAAAAAAAAGAACAGATTCTCCAGGGATGAGAGTTTGGACCTGTGTTAAGGATCTTTATACATGATCTGGAAATAGGCGTTCACAATGAAATCATGAAATAGTTGATTTGCCAAAAGTTTCCAGTGGTAAAGAAGGGGGCCAGCAGCTGTGTCCAGAGCACAGGGCACTATTACAGTTCTGTACATGTGGCTAGAAAAGTAGCAGCTGCATTTTGCCAATGGCAAATGGTAGAGACCAAACATTCAAATTACGTGTACAAAATAGAGGGCTTGGAGTTATCGTTGATCTTTCTCTCAGAACGTCAGTCCACCATTTTGCTGCAGTCTAAAAGGGGCCATAAAGTTGTTGCATATTACTAAGAGTAATAGCAACAAAATAGAAAGCTATATTTATGCAAAACAGTGATATATCGAGTGTACTAGATTCTAAAGTACTAATGTAAGAGTACTTCACTGTTAACACCAGAGGGATATAAATTTTGGGACAAATCAGAGTACTGTTTGACCCAGCAGATTATGAATTTATGAAATTTTTTCCAGCTTGATTGTGATGTAATTGACACATAACATTGTGTAAGTTTAAAGTGTACAGTGAGTGGGGCTTCCCTGGTGGCGCAGTGGTTGAGAGTCTGCCTGCTAATGCAGGGGACACGGGTTCGAGCCCTGGTCTGGGAGAATCCCACATGCCGTGGAGCAGCTAAGCCCGTGCGCCACATACTGAACCTGCGCGTCTGGAGCCTGTGCTCCGCAACAAGAGAGGCTGCGACAGTGAGAGGCCCACGCATTGCGATGAAGAGTGGCCCCCGCCCTCGCACAGAAACGAAGACCAACACAACCAAAAATAAATAAATTAATTAATAAACTCCTACCCCCAACATCTTAAAAAAAATAGTAAATAAAGTGTACAGTGTGATGATTTGACATATGTATATATTGTGAAATGATTACCACAATAAGATAACGTACCCATCGCTCACATAGTTATCTTTTGTGTGTGTGTGTGGTGAGAACTTTTAAGATCTGCTGTCTGAGCAGCTTTCAAGTATGCAATACAGTATTGTTAACTATAGTCACCATGCTGTACTTTAGATACCCAGAACTTTATGGCTGGAAGTGTACCCCCTTTGACCACCATCATCCATTTCCCTTACTCTCCACCCCTGGCAACCACCAGTACACTCTTCTGTGAGTCTGGCTTTTTTAGATTCCACATATGTGTGAGATCATACAGGATTTGTCTTTTTCTGTTGGACTTATTTCACTTAGCATAATGCCTCCAAGGTTCATCCTATGTAGTTGCAAATGACAGGATTTTCTTCTTTTTTATGGATGAATAATACTCCATTGTGTGTGTACGTGTGGGTATGTATTATGTACCATACCACATTTTCTTTATCCATGTGTCCATAGATGGACAGTTAGGTTTTCTTCCATGTCCTGCCTGTTGTAAATAACGTTACAGTGAACATGGGGTGCCGATATGTTTTCAAGATAGTGATTTCATTTCCTTTGGAAAAATCCCAAAAGTGGAATCGTTGGTCCATATGCTAGTTCTAGTTTTAAATTTTTGAGGAACCTCCATACTGTTTTCCATAGAGGCTGTACCAGTTTACATTTCCACCAACAGTGCATGAGGATTCCCTTTTCTCTACATCCTCACCACCACTTATCTCCTGTCCTTTTGATAATAGCCATTCTGACAGGTGTGAGGTGATATCTCACCGTGGTTTTGATTTGCATTTCCCTGATGATTAGTGATGTTGAGTACCTTTTCATGTACCTGTTGGCCATTTCTGTATCTTTGGAAAAATGTCTGTTCAGATCCTATGCCCATATGTTACTCAGATTTTTTTTTTTTTTGCTCTTGAGTTCCTTAATATATTTTGGGTATTAACCCCTCATCAAATAATGATTTATAAATGTTTTCTCCCATTTCATAGGTTGCCTCGTTATTTTGTTGATTGTTTCTTTTGCTGTACAGAAACTTTTGAGTTTGATGTAGTCCCATTTGTTTATTTTTGCTTTGTTGCTTATGCTTTGGGTGTCTTATCCAAAAAATCATTGCCAAGATGAATGTCAAGGAGCTTTTGCCATATATTTTCTTGTAGGAGTTTTATGGTTTTAGGTGTTTCCATTTGGAGTTAATTTTTGTGAGTAAGATGGTATCCAGTTTCATTCTTTTGGATGTGAATATCTAGTTTTCCCAACAACATTTATTGAAGAGACTATCTTTTCCCCATTGATTATTCTTGGCTCCTTAGTCACCAGGGTCTTTTGTGGTTCCATATGAATTTTAGGATTGTTTATTTCTGTAAAAAAATGCCATTGGGATTTTGATAGGGATTGCATTGGATCTATAGATAGCTTTGGATAGTATGGACATTTTAACATTATTAATTCTTTTGATCCATGAACATGGGATGTATTTTCATTTATTTGTGTGTTCTTCAGTTTCTTTCATCATGTCTTATAGATTTCAGTATACAGATCTTTATCTCCTTGGTTAAATTTATTCCTAAATAGTTTATTTTTTTTGAGGCTATTGTGAGTGGGACTGTTTGTTTCTTTTTCAGATACTTTGTTATTAGTGTATAGAAATACAACTGATTTCTGTATGTTTATTTTATATCCTGCAACTTTACTGAATTTACTTACTCATTCTGATAGTGTTTTGATGGAGTCTTTAGGGTTTTCTAGATGTAAGATCATGTCATCTGCAAACAGAGATGGTTTTACTTCTTCCTTTTCAATTTGGATGCCTTTTATTTCTTTTTCTTGCCTGATTGCTCTGGCTAGGATTTCTAGTAATGTGTTTAATAGGAATAGTGAGAGTGGATGGTCTCATCTTATTCCTGATCATAAAGGAAAAGCTTTCAACCTTTCACCATTGAGTACAATGTTAGCTGTGGGTTTGTCATATATGGCCTTTTCTATGTAGAGGTATGTTCCTTCTATACTCAATTTGTTGAGAGTTTTTATCATGAATGGATGTTGAATTTTGTCAAATGCTTTTTTTGCATCTATTGATATGATCATGTGGTTTTTATCTTTCATTTATTAATGTGATGTATCATATTTATTGATTTGCATATGTTGTTGAATCTCACTTGATCATGGTATGTGATACTTATAATATGCTGTTGAATTTGATTTGCTAATGTTTTGTTGAGAATTTTTGCATCTGTATTCCTTAGAGATATTGGCCTGTAGTTTTCTTTTTTTATAGTGTCTTTACCTGGCTTTGGTATTAAGGTAATGTTAGTGTCGTAAAATGAATTTGAGAGTGTTTCCACCTCTTCAATTTTTAGGAAAATTTTGAGGATTGGCATTAATTCTTCTTTAAATGTTTGGTAATATTCATCAATGAAACCATCTGGTCCTGGGATTTTCTTTGCTGGGAAGTTTGTGATTACTGATTTAATTTCCTTACTCATTATTGGTCTGTTCAGATTTCCTATTTCATCATGATCCAGTCTTGGTAGGGTGTATATGGCCAGGAATTTATTCATTTCTTCTAGGTTGTCAAAGTTGTTGGCATGTAATATTCATAGTAGTCTCTTTTGATCCTTTGTATTTCTGTGGTATCTGATGTAATGTCTTCTCTTTCATTTCTAGTTTTTGAGTCCTATCTCTTTTTATTGGTTAGTCTAGCTAAATTGTCAATTTTATTTATCTTTTCAAAGAACTGACTCTTAGTTTTGTTAATCTCTTCTATTGTTTTCCTGTTCTCTATTTCACTTATTTCCATGCTAGTCTTTATTATTTCCTCCCTTCTGCTAACTTTGGGCTAAGTTTGTTCTTCTTTTTCTAGTTTCTTGAGGTGTAATGTTAGGTTATTTATTTGAGATCTTTCTTTTTTCTTGATTTCATTTATAGCTGTAAACTTTCCTCTTGTAAGTGCTTTTGCTGCATCCTGTAAGTTTTGATATGTTGTGTTTCCATTTTAATTTGTCTCAAGATATTTTTAAAATTTCCCTTTTGATTTTTTTGTTGTTGTTGTTCACTGGTTGTTCAGGAGTGTGTTGTTTAATTTCCAAGTATTGGTGAATTTTCCAGCTTTCCTCCTATTATTGATTCTAGTTTCATACCGTTGTGGTCAGAAAAGATACTTGATATAATTTCTGTCTTTTTGGAATTGTTGAGACTTGTTTTGTGGCCTAACATATGATCTGCCCTAGAAAATGTTCCATGTGCATGTGAGAAGAATGTGTATTGTGTTGCTACTAGATAGAATGTTCTATATGTTTGTTAGGTTCATTTGGTCTATAGCATTGTTCACATCTGCTGTTTGCTTATTGATTCCTGTCTAGATGATCTATCCCTTTTTGGGAGTGGGATATTAAAGAATTTATGATATTTATTATTTCAAGAGCAGTGGTTCTCAACTGGGGATGACTTTGCCCCCCCAGGGTTCATTTGGCAATGTCTGGAGACATTTTTGGTTGTCACAACTGGTGAGGAAGGGCATGGCTGTTGCTACTGGCATTGAGGGAGTAGAGGGCAGAGATGCTGCTAAACATTCTGCTATACTTGGGATAGTCCCCCACATCAAAGAATTATCAGGATCAAAAATGGCAGTAGTACTAAGGTTGAGAAACCCTGCCTTAGAAGAACAGGGAGAAAATGCTAATAGATTTGAGAAAGGATTGGCTAGAACCATCAATAGTTTCAGAGAACCAGGGATGTACCTAACTGTTATGGTTGATTTTGGGAGGACAACAGTGCCCTCCCATGACCTGTTGGAGCTGGTTGGTGGCTATTCTAGGCTGGACTTGGTATGTTCTCTGTACCCTGCTTGCCCCTTCGTCTCAGAGAAGACTTCGAGCAAGACAAAGCACATTTGTTTTTCTGCACAGAGGAACTTTCATTTTGACTGTTATTCCCATCAAGAGAGCGTCTTGGGCATTCTGGGATCTGGAATGGTGTAATGACCTTATTAGGGATAGGAATAAATCCTGAGTAACACAGTCAAGATTTAGTGCCCCAAGAAAGGGCGTCTGGAAACATGAGCTTCTAAAATGCTAATAGTTTCTGTTATCTTTCAGGTGGTAAATGTGTCAAGGCTCGAGGGAGATGATAATCCCGTGCAGCTCATCTACTTTGTGGAGGATCAAGATGGAGAAAGACTCAGTGCAGTCAAGTCTTCAGATCTGATTAACAAGATAGATATCCAGAGAGCAGCCATCATCTTGGGTTACCGAATTCAAGGAGCTGTTGCCCAACGTAAGTGCGTGAGGTGTGGCCCCTCACAGTCATCTGTGCTGTGCTGGGGTCAAAAGCCAGTCTTTTTCTGACAATAAACTCTGAATTTAAAGCATTCTTATGTTCGCGTTGTAGATATAAGAGGTCAGTCATTAAAATTAATTTGCCAAGACCTTCTTTATTTTGATTGCATGCAGTTGTAGCATTCGCTGTTCTTTTTCCTACCCAGCATTTTATATTCGTAGTGTTATAGTGAGTTTTAGTAGCTTGAGTTAACTTTAATAATTTTCCCCTCCTCCTGTACTATTTAAAAAAATTTTTGTCTTAGGTAAAATAATGTGTTTTCTCTGTATATATTCCAAACTCTTACATGTCATATTTTGAATGTTGATGGGGACAGTGAGTCACGCAGGAAGCTGGGAGGTGCCCTCCGCATTTATTGGCTTCCTTCTGGGTCTTTTAACACAAAGAAGTCCTTGATTCTTACCCTTTTCAATCCTGTTTCTCTCCCACCCTGTCCTCATATCACTCATAATTTAGAAAGAGGTATTTTGGTATTTCTTTATTATTGTTGGAAGAGTCTAGGCTCCTGCTCCCCTGGCAATGGCTACTCTCAGTGCCGTTGTTCCCCAACTCATAGATTTGGGGTATTTAAAATTGAAAAGGAGAGGCATGGAAGAGTATATTTCTCTAAATATACCTTTATGAATCAGACTACTATTTTGATGTGGGTGTTTTTCCTTTATAATCCTGGGAGCAATCCTTGTAAGAGCTCAGAGAAACTTCCTCCCAACAGTAAAGGGATAACTAAGTGTTCAGAAGGAATTTAGCATCAGAGAGTGTTGAAAAACTCCCGAGAAACTTCGGCGATGAAGGCAGTTTTTAACAAATGACAGCTTTGAAATTATCCTCCACGATGGAATGTCCTTTGTAAGAGCTATACTTGACCCTGGAAACTAACCAGGATGAGGGCCATGGGCACACTTTCTCCATTTTATAGGTGACGATGGGAGAGTTGAAGCAAATAACCATTGGTGCTTTGTGTTTGCATGTTTGAGATATGATTGTATATTAATGTGTTCTATTTCAAAGCAGTGAGAAAAAAAATAATGAAGCGTTTACTTGTATTTCTTCATATGTGACATTTCTGATTGTCGGAGGAGTGCCCCACTCCAGCTAAGCACTTCACTTTTTAGAAAAGGTTGCTTGCAGTAGGCTCTGGGCACCTTTCAAGACTACTTTCATCTGCTCTTGCACGCCTCTTGCCTCAGTTTCATGCTGAAAACCAACAGTGCTGGGATTGGGAGCCTAAGCCAACACCAGGGCCAGCCCCAAAACAGCTGCGGACTTGATGTCAGGCCCTCGTTTTGACGAGTCACAAGGTTTTACTAGGTTAGAGCTAAGAAGAGGACCCAGTTGTCTCAGCTCCTCAGTTTGGTTGTGTCACTCCTATATTGTCAGCTGTTTTCATGCTAAATGAACTACATATACAAACTATATTCAGGTCAAATTAAAAAATGCAAAATTTTAACACTTTGCCACTTTCTCCATTTCCCGCATAGTCGTTGCTTTGTGATTTGTGCTGCTTTCATAGCGCTTGTGCCTGAGAGGGCTTGCTCCCCTCCCTGGTCACTCTCTAAGAGGCCGAAACCCAAACTTAAACCAACACTAAGCATCTTTTTATTGTTACATCTTGGAGTAAAAACATTCTGATCGCATAGCACGTGTTAACCATTATAGGATATGAAAAGAGCGTAAAAGTTAGTCCCTGCCCAGGAAGACTGATATATATTTGAAGAGACAAGGCTTAGAGTCATGACCATATTAATGAGCAAAGTGGTATAGTATATCAGGATGATACATTTATGTAGTAAAATGCATTGTAAAAGAATAACGAGGTACCATTTACAAGACCAAGACAACCAAGGACAGAAGAACTTGGACAAGGGGAATCTAGTGCGGTCACGGAGAGGTCATTGTGAAGTGGCCCCAGCGGATGAGAGGGTTGGGCACGGAAGGGCGGCATTTTGGTTTTCAGAGCCTGGTGATTGGAACCTGAGCTTTAAGAGGACCAGGGAAGCAGTTTTAAGAAGAGCTGAATCTTGCGAGAGGATGAGTACGGAATGAAGAGGATGAGGGCCCAGAACTGGGAGGCCGGGTTGGGGAGAGGAGCTGGTGAAGGAAATTAAGGAGGACAGAGTAATTGAAGCATGATCGTCCAAGGCCATGAAAGATGGGGGGCTGAGGCAGGGGAGGGGGTGGGGAGGTTGGGGACTGGAGGATTCAAAATAAGTAAGTTGATTTAATGTAATTTTAAAATTGACAACTGGTATAGCAGTTTCAGTTAAAAGTCATGTTTTTTTTTTTGCGGTACGCGGGCCTCTCACTGTTGTGGCCTCTCCCGTTGCGGAGCACAGGCTCCGGACGCGCAGGCTCAGCGGCCATGGCTCACGGGCCCAGCCGCTCCGCAGCATGTGGGATCTTCCCGGACTGGGGCACGAAACCGCATCCCCTGCATCGGCAGGCAGAGTCTCAACTGCTGCGCCACCAGGGAAGCCCTAAAGTCATGTTTTAATTGAAGGGTTGAGGGAGAGATCTGGGTAAGGAAGTGAAGGCAGTGCTCATAGATTGCTTACTGTGACGTTCTAGTTTTTGGTAAGGCAATATTCCTGCAGTGAGAATTTAGGGAGGGACCTGGTAGAATAAACTGGACATCAGGAGACGTGGAATAAACCTACTTTGCCATTGAATTAGCCGTTTTCCTTTAGACACGTCATATATGTTGCTGTGATCCCTACTGTATTGTAGATGGAATGTGTTGTGTTTGTTTACTGTGTCCCGTTCCCTGTCATCAGGAGACCATAGTCTCTCCCCAGTTGTCTTGAGCTGAAATGACAGGAACTTCCGTGGTTTCTCATGGAAGAGGGCACATTTACTGCCCAGAAGGGCTGTCCAGTAAAGGAGTGCAGCGGACTCACTGAGAGACCTTTCTTCCTCGTCTGCAGCTGTGGACAGGGTGAAGAGGCCATCATCCCCTGAGTCCCAGAGCAGCAGCCTCTGGGTCATTGTGGGCGTGGTTGTGCCAGTGCTGGTGGTGATGGTGATCGTTGTCATCCTCTACTGGAAACTCTGCCGCACGGACAAATTGGACTTTCAGCCTGACACCGTGGCCAACATTCAGCAGCGTCAGAAGGTAAGGGACAGACTCCTGCCCCGCGTTCCTGTGAGCATCCTGTGGACTGGGGTAGGGCAGGTCAGGTTCCTGGTACTGAAGGACATGGGGGAGAGCTGGTCAGGAAATCTTTTGGCTTTAGTGTTGGTGTCCCTTTGCCTCCATGTTTGCTTAGAAACCCAGGTCTTCTGTAGTATTAAATACATGCCCAGAAAATGAAGCCATGTGAAGGCTTAGCAATGCTGTGGGCTCTGAGTTCCACTGTGATTTTATTTTTGAGATGTTCAGTTAGAAGATCACATCCATTCTGTGTATGAATTCTGATCTATTTTAACCCTGGATATTTTCAGAGAACAGGAGCCAAGGAAGATTTTCTTTGATCTATGTATCGATTTCTTTCATACACAACTCTGCTGGCCGGCTCCTTTATTTTCCATCCACCATATTGCAAGCCTACTTGTCCACCTTGATCAAGACCACATAATCATTAAAAAATGGTAATACATGCCTTAAACATTTTAACTTTATATACACACACACACACACACACATATATACACGCACACATACATATATATACACACATACATATATACACACA
>NW_020837949.1:14607162-14776853 GCF_003676395.1 Aethalodelphis obliquidens
ACACACACACACACACACACACAGACATACACACATATATATATATATAAAATTAGTCTTTACTTGACAATCTTTAAAAACAATTTGGAGTATTAGTCTATCAAAAGAAATTCTGTGTGGTCTTTCTTGTGAAGAAACAACGCACGTAAGGCATCAGCTGCAGTTTCCAGTTTGGGTTTCTCTAGGGAAGAGCAAAGCAACCTGAGTACAGAATTTTCTAGATGTTTTTCAATATCCCCCCCCACCCTGCTCTGCAGTCTTTTAGAGTTAATTCTCCTGCGCCTAATTTGTTAGCAGTTTCTTTTTTCTTTCTTTCTTTTTTTTTTTCAGCAGCTCCTTTTCCATGTGTTTCCAAGGCATTCAGTTCAGTTTTTATGGCAATAGCAGTTCCCTTGTCACACTTAGGTTTCGACAGTTTCTGCAGTATATGTCACGTACCAGTTTCAGAGGAAGACATAGCCTCTTGGTCAGTATCCAGCTCCCCTGGTGAGCAAGAACATGCCAAGTAAGAGAAGAGCTCATTAGGTGCAAACACTGAGCTCAGCGCGCAGGTCAGCCACACCCAGGGCGTGGGAAGTGGTGCTCGCGGACTCTGTTTATTAACGTGTACCCACCATGGGTCTCACGCATTTAGAGGACTCACTCGACTCTAAAAGTTTGCTAAGAAAAAGCAAGCCCGAGGCAGAAGAACAAGAAATAAAGGATCGCCCTGTTAACCTTTTAATTTTACTCTGATTTTCTGGGTATACAAAAATTCTGCACATTATCAACCTAGACCTGATGGAGGAAACAAATAAGTATTATTTAAAAATTCATTTTGTTTGTAAAAGTAAATGAAGAGCATTCTTTTTCTTACGAATTAAGTAAGAAATGCAAACTCTTGATTACATTGCAAGCTTATGGTTACCCAATATTTTGGAAGCAGTTTCTACTAAGGTTATATTTATTACCTATCTTCATTTATTATTTACATAGTCTGCTAAAGTCGTTTTGTTGGTAGATTGGTGAATAGCACAGAAGAAACCTGGAAAAAAGTCCTTACTATACTACATGATTCACAGTGTGAATTTCATCGTAATGAGATCAACAGTAGGTTTGGAAATGCTTTTGTTCTGGTCAAAGAGTGTTGTCACAGAGAGATTTAACCAGTGTAGATGGTTATATATTTAGTCAGTAATGTGCCGTGCTTCCTAACATAAACACTCCTGTGGAAGCCCATCCATTGTCTGTTACTTCAGTAAACTATCAGAGGACAGCATCCCTTGAGTTCACAGCAGACTATTCCGCAAGCTTTCGCCTTCTCCCACTTTTACTTCTGAAGGAGTCTCACGTCCCAGATGTTGTTGTGCATCAAAATGGACAGTTTCCAATAGAACTTCAACCCTTTGGAGTCCCTCTTCTGCAAGTGCTGCCTGGATTTGTGCATTCCCTTTTACAGCATCTTTGCACGAAGGGCCTTCTGCATGGAGGACTCCCTGACAGAAGAGGTGTTTTCTGACCCTGTTAGGAGCGTAGCAGGGTCTTTGTTTTGCTGGCAAAGGCACTCACCATATAGATCTTGTCATGTTTTTATAGTGAGAAAATGATCATTTCTATTTAGTTTAAAAATAAATATCTCTACTTCATAAGCGTTTCTTCTAAGATTATCTGGCAATAGTGAAGGGCCTCCAGCCTATTCCTTGGAGCACTTTGCAAAGATGCTGTCTTCCCTGTGACTGCAAGAGCTCTTTTTCCTGCTTGTGCGGCTCTGTGTTTTCTCTCTACGCTCTGCTCACCCCGCCCCCTGACAGCGCTTCACCACGACTCTCTGAAATCTTTTAGCAAATCCCAGAGCTGCAAACATCTGGAAACGATAAATGTGCTGACCCAAAATCCACACCCCCTTCTTCTTGTAACCAGAAGGAAACCTCTTCATATTGTCTGGGAGTAGGTTAGTTTTGAAATATGATGAGAGAGGCCATTCTGTCTTATTCTGAAGCAGGGTCTTTTAAAATTTCTAATGAGAAAGAAAAAAACCCCTAACCCATGTCTTCCTTTTATCTGTATTCCCTTTAATCTGTAGCCCAAAGGCATCACTTTTTTACTGCTCCCAGTAAAATTGCAGCTTGGACCCGCCTCGCCCTGCTGAGGTTCTATTTAAAGACATGAATGGCATTGGCTAGATGCTGCCGGCCCTGTGGAAACTTGTTCCTTCTGCTGGGGACAGTCCACACCCGCTGGTTGGCCTAGGACCCTGGTTCTTAGCCGGCTGGCACTGTGGGCAGCCAGATGGAGCTGCCTCAGCCACTGCCTGTTCATTCACCAAACACTGAGCACTTGCTCTCAGACAAGCAGGGCTGGGCTGGGTGACAAGCACAGATAACATGCGATCCCTGCCTTCGAGGGCTTTCATAAGGGAGAAAGAAGGACAAGCAGCTAAAAGCTGACACGCAGCAGCATAAGTCTGTCCAGGGCACTGAGGGAGTACAGGCGAGGGGCAGCCACCCCTGCGTCTGGAGGTTGTGGAGGTGAAGTGGGCCCAGGCAGGAAGGATGGAGCAGAGGTGAGTGCAAGGAAGGGCACAGCCAGAACCGAGGCCACAGAAGTAGGCAAGAGCCATTCTTGGAGGGGCTTATGGGACACGTCAGGGGGCGGAGGTGATGCTGTAGGCCCTGGGAGCCACTGAGGGGGTCTCGGGGTGGGGGCGCTTGGACACATCTATGTTTGGAACCTCCACTGAAGGGGCTCCACGGGTTGAAGCGAAGTTCCAGGAGGGTTTCTTCCATCTGAGCCGAGTTCATCTCCTCTCCCTCTGCAAGGATCCTGGTAACACCTAAAGTGTTGGTGGTTTCAGTGTACCCGCGTGATTTGCTGCGGCCTGGGGGCGGGAGAATCTTGGAGGACTGCTCGCCACCTCCTAGACCTCAGGGTGACCAGCGGCCCCATGCTGGGCTGCAGTGGAGACCCGCAGATGGCAATAGGTGCGCCTTGTCTTCACCTCCTGAATGGAAGCAGCATGGTGGCTGTAGTGACTTTTCACACACCACACCCATCAAATAGCAAATGCTTAAACAATGGCTCTCTCTTCAAGGCTGCACATTTTTATTCAGCCACTTTGGGGATTTGCTCTGTGGTTTCTCTTGTCATCTTAACTGCTCCTTCCCAGGGGTTCAGGCTAACCCGAGTACTGGGGACTTCACTGTGTCGTGTTCCATCTGGGTCGCATTATATTTATGGCTTACATGTTTTAAAATTCATCAGGCGTCTCTCCTGTTACTTGGCTGACCTGCTCTTCCAGCCCACCCTGACTTGTCAGCGACATATTCCGATGAGATACAGACAACAGGGTCTGTCTCTTCTGTGATATATTAAAGAAAGAAGGAACAAAAGAGCCGTCTTTCCTCAGAAAACCTGGGTCCTAATGGGAATATTGAAGGCACTAATGAATTGTGACTCTTTTATAAAATGCTGATTGACACTTATTCTGCATGTGGAGGCTGGAGGCACAATACAGCCAAACTTAACTCTAGATTTTTTTTTAAGACTTGGAAAAACTAGAAAAAGTGTTCCAGAAATTAAGGATGAAACAAAAGGAGCCAATTCCATAAGTGAGGAGGACAGTGTTTTCTCTTATTTTTTCCTTCTGTGTAGACGGCTTTTGTTTTGTGTGTAAGCAAAAAAATTTCTACTGTTTATAGAAGGAGATGACTCACCCATCCTGAGAGAAGTCAGGGATCTAATGAACGTATTTAAAGGTATCAGTCAGGGGGCTTCCCTGGTGGCGCAGTGGTTAAGAATCCGCCTGCCAAGGCACGGGACACAGGTTCGAGCCCTGGTCTAGGAGGATCCCACATGCTGTGGAGCAACTAAGCCCGTGTGCCATAACTACTGAGCCTGCGCTCTCAAGCCCACGAGCCACAACTACTGAAGCCAGCACACCACAACTACTGAGCCCGGGTGCCACAACTACTGAGCCTGTGCTGTAGAGCCTGCGAGCCACAACAACTGAGCCCACGTGCCACAACTACTGAAGCCCGTGCGCCTAGAGCCCGTGCTCTGCAACAAGAGAAGCCACCGCAATGAGAAGCCCGTGCACCGCAACGAAGAGTAGCCCCTCGCTCGCCGCAACTAGAAGAAAGCCTGTGCACAGCAATGCAGCCAAAAATAAATAAATAAAATATAATAAATAAATAAAAAACATAAAAGAAAACTAACTGCATTTCCATAAAGACAAGCAAAAACAAAAACACCAAAACTTACCAAAAAAAAAAGATATTAGTCAGAATTAACAAAAGCCAGCAGGACTTTAAGGCTATAACAGATGTATATTTCATATGACATCTACCCTTTTCTTGGTTCCCCACAAAATCCAGTAAGTTTGGTGCTTCAACTGACCTTTTTGAAATTCATTCAGTCATCAGATATTTATTGAGGGTCTACCACGTGTCATGTCCTGTTGCTGAATTACAAAATTTTGTATCTAAATTTATATCTATAGCTTTATCTGGTCTCTGAGAACTCTCAGCTGACTATACTAAGTGCTTGATGTTTCACTGACCAGCAGCAGTAACATTGCTGTCAATCTCATTTGCATGGTGCCTTGGCATTTATGAAGCATTTTGACATTGTCAGGGAGGAAGAAATGTTCTGGGTTTTCCTGGCTGGTCTACAAATTAAATTGACCTGAGACAGGTTAACAGGAGGAAATCACAGAAAGGTTTAATAACATGTATACATGGGAGAGACGCATGTATAGAACTGAGTAACTCACCAAAATGACCAAAACCCTCACCTTAAATATCACCTTCAGCTAAAGACGAAAGAGGATGTTGGTGGTGGTTTGGGACTTCAGAGGGGAGGAAGGCAGTTCACATGGAGATGGAAAAGCAAATGTTTGCTAGACAAATGCCTGCTGGGCCAGTCAGAGATGGGACGCAGAGAGGAGTGGTGATAGCTCTCTTTCTGGAGTAGGTAGGTCCTCTGTCTGTATTCTGTTAGGCAGTTGGTGGGGGAAGGGAATATCAAACTTTCTTCCTGAGTCTTTTGGGCCTTGATTGTTTTCAGCTTGAAATAATCCACATGCCGTAGAGACATTTGGGGGTAGCACATTCTGTTTCCCTATGACATGTACATATGTACAATATGTTTCTTACATGAACCTGAGATCGTGTCAGGGAAGGCATTTAGTTCCTGGATTTGGGTACAGACTGCACCAAGGAAGCAGTGTTGTCCATATTTTTCCCGTATCAACTTTGGAGACCTTTGCTTAGAGGAGGCAATCTGGGGCTCCTCCTTCAATTTTGATAAAGCAAATCATCTAAGTTGCAAAGGTGGTGATGTTGATGATTAAATGACTGTTGATTATATCTGTTATTCTTTCATTTATTTATTTAAATCTTTATTTATGTATTTTTGGCTGCGTCCGGTCTTAGTTGCAGCGCTCGGGCTTACTTGCTGCGCTCGGGCTTACTTGCCCCGTGGCATGTGTTATCTTAGTTCCCCGACCAGGGATCGAACCTGCACCCCCCTGCATTGGAAGGCGGAGTCTTAACTACTGGACTGCCAAGGACGTCCCTATTGTTTCATTTAGAGGCACCTTATGGAGCTAAAATGAGGTGCAGCTGGGGTAAAAGCAGACACGTGGATGACGGGTGTGCTTCTTCTATGAAGTGGGAGAACGATTCTTCAGAAAGGAGAAACCAAAAGTTTATACACAGAAGTTGTCAGTTTGGAATTTGATTCCTTTGAAAGGGCCACATGCCCCTAGGGAGGTATACACCCGCAGAGATTTGGGGAGCCCAGCTGAAGATGGCTGGTAGGTCGGGGGGAGTCATGGAGCTGCAGGTCTGGGCTCATTGTTTGGGCAGCAGCGTTTGTGAGCTGAGGACTGCGTGCCACTCACAATCTGTGTGGTGAAGTAGACTGCTGGTAACACGATATCGTTAACTTAGAAAATACAGGCACGCCAGTCTTTGCCTTTTGTTTCTGAGCAGTGTCTTTGTGAACTCTATTTATAGTAAGTTCTGTCCCCCTCTGCTGGTGTAAGCCATTATTGCAGGCTACTTTCCATCTACCCATCCAGCCTAGATTTTTAGTGCGAAAAGACCTTAAGAGATCACAGATCGAAGCCATTGACGTTGTCACTCATCTGTGCATAAAGTTGGCACAAATACGCCAAAACCTTTCACGTCTACGTGCCGTATATTGTCTGGCACAGCTCCTCAGATGGGTTAGCCTTTGTCTTCTGACTGACGGGACTCTCTGTGGGTGTGGAATTCAGCCCCATGGGATTGCAGGTGGGGCTCCTCCCAAGGAGACCCTTGGGACAACTGCTAATATGTGGTTTATTTTCCTCTGCTCTGTAAGCTTGAATAAAGGAAACGGTTAACACCCACCCCTGGCACTTTCAGTGTCACCAAAACAGTGCCTCACCTTTATGGCCCACGTTTCTGTTCCCCTTCAGACCTCTTTCTGTCTTAGCACAGGCCTATGAGCTGACCCTGAACTCTGTGGCCGCAGGGCTCAGAGGGTTTTCGTTGTGGGTTTGCTGTTGGTACCGGGTATCCCCTGGTAGGGCTTCTGCATCCACCAGTGTGAGGGGTACACTTGAGAAGACTCCTCTCTCCTTCATCTTTGTGCCCCCATTACTTCCGTTGGCCACTCCTTTCTAGAAATTCTTTATTCCCTTGGCTTCTGTTACATTGAAGTTTCCAAATTCTTTTTTCTTTGAAGTCACCTATTTTGTTCCTGGCTTCCTTTTCCTCCTCTTAGCCGCAAACTGTTTGATGTTCTCCAACATTTTATCCATAGGCTCTGTTTTCATCTTGGAAAATCTCAACTCCCCTATGTGTCACCTTCTGTACAGATGCTCTCAAGGTCACACCTCCAGCCTGAGAGTTCCCCCAAGCTTGTCCTCTGTTTCCAGCTATGCTGAGCTACTTTTCCTTTTCTTTTTTTTTAAAGGTCAAATTTTTTTGTTTGTTTGTTTTTTATAGATTTATTTATTTATTTGTTTATTTTTGGCTGCATTGGGTCTTCGTTGCTGCGTGCGGGCTTTCTCTAGTTGTGGCGAGAGGGGGCTACTCTTCATTGTGGTGTGCGGGCTTCTCATCGCGGAGGCTTCTCTTGTTGCAGAGCACAGGCTCTAGGCGCACGGGCTTCAGTAGTTATGGCACACAGACTCAGTAGTTGTGGCTCACGGGCTCTAGAGCGCAAGCTCAGTAGTTGTGGCGCACGGGCTTAGTTGCTCTGCGGCATGTGGGATCTTCCCGGACCAGGGATCGAACCCGTGTCCCCTGCATTGGCAGGCGGATTCTCAACCACTGAGCCACCAGGGAAGCCCTGAGCTACTTTTCTTTGGAGCTTTTCCTGCCATCTCAAACTAAGCATGTGTGGAGCGAAACCTGTCTTTCTACCTCTTCGTCATCATTCCTTTGCAACTCACCTTTTTCTTTTAATGTCACGTCTGCTGTTTGGGATACCCTGAATGTAGCTTCATGTCAGCACTGGAGTCTTTCTCCCCTTTGCCTCTCGAGTCTGTGTTCAGCTTCCGTGTGCTTCTGCCTGGTCTCTAGAGCTGTTCATTCCTTCCCATTTTCCAGAGCTTTTTATTTCTTCCCATTTTCACTGCTGAGGTTTGGGCCCAGGCTTTCGTCATTTCGTGCACGTAGTACTGTTGGGCCCTCTGACTAGTCTCCTTTTGTCCTAAATGCTTGCATTTTAGAAATCTGCCTCTTTAGAAACATTTAGTGGTTTTCTGCTCTAGAAGCTGGCATGTGGAGTCATCTGCATACAGGCTGGCCTTCTCTCATTCCCCTACATCCTGACCGTTCTAGTGCAGTTACTGTAATCTTTTCCCAAGCCTCAAGTCTTCTCTGGACCTTGACACAACTTAGAACAATCTCTGTGTAGCCACCTCTTTTTATTTCCAAGTTTGGCCTGTCCTCTGAGGCCTGGCACCAGTCCCCAGTCTCTAGGAAGAATATCTCAGCCACGTCACCCTCTGGAATTGTGTAGCTGCTCTGACAGCAGTCAGGGATTGTCTTGTGATGTCTTTTGTGTTATGGTCTAAATATCTAATCCCTGTACTTGAATCTGTAGCAAGTATCTGTCTTGTCTGCAAACTCTAGGTATAAACCCTGCACAGGTCAGTGCTTTAGAGATGCATGTTGAGCTGAATTGCAAGCACACTCCTGGATCAGAAGCTGGCACTCACGATCTTGCCAGCCCTCACAATCTCATCTCATATTCCTCAGATTCAGATTAATTTCCTGTGTGTGTGTGTGTGTTTGTGTATGTCTGTTTCAGTTGCAGATCCCTAGTGTGAAGGGCTTCGACTTTGCTAAGCAGCATCTGGGTCAGCACAATAAAGACGATATACTGATCATTCATGAGCCAGCCCCGCTGCCAGGACCTGTGAAGGACCATGCCACGCCCTCTGAGAATGGAGATGTGCCGAGCCCCAAGGCAAAGATCCCTTCCAAGAACGTCCGTCACCGAGGAAGGTTCTTACTGGGCTTTCTGTATTTTTCTCTAGCGTGGCATGCGTTTCTGTTTTCCATTTGTCCGTTTCCAGTAGCAGAAAGGCTGATGGTGAGTGTTGTCTGGGTCTGCAGCTTGGAAGGCTGACAACATTTGCCCAAAGTCAACGAACCTGATGGCTCTTGATCCACTCTAATGGACTCTCAAAGGAGGCCTGTGTGCTTTCCTTCCCCAAAGTGTTTAAGATTAGAAATCACTGTCCATCATGGTTTGGTGGTCCGCCTGGAACTTCATTAGGGATTGACCAGCTCTAGGGTCCATATTGTGGGGTGACCATGCCAGGCCCTCTGGAGGTGATATTAGGAATAATATATTAAAAAAAGCATGGCATATGATACACAGTCAGCCAGTATCAGCTTCACCCTTGCCCGTTAATGCCAGCCACTGGAGCTGTGGCTTCCTTGCTTGGTCTGCAGGTGACCTTCATCATATCCTTCTTTCCTTGCTTGGCTTTTCTCCATGTGCTCCTCTTGTCCCCCATGTTAGCATGTGTGCATGGATTCTTCATCGCCTCCCCCTGCCCAGCTCCCCATTCCCAGTTAATTCCCATTCCACTTATCAAAATTAAGTGCAGAGAGAACTGCTTGCTAACAGACTACCTACCATCACCCGGTGACCCTGTGAGACGGGCTACAGCTGTGTGAAGACACGGTGCAGAATCAGGTTTTATTAACTTGACTTTAGATCAAAGAATGTTCAGGCTTTGGTACTGAAGCCTCAGATTATCAGCTTTCCTTTGAGCTTTGGAACTCTAAATCCTGATTTTCTGCTGAGAAGGGGAAAGTGTGTGATCGTACCAACGTTCAAAATGATCTTATTATTTCTGACTTAACAGAAAACCTACTCCAGTGTTTCCGGCCTAGTTTTAAGAATTTAACGAATGTTAGAACACACTCTTTACAAAAGAAGATGAATAATGTAGAGGGAGATCATTTGCTTAGTTACTTTGCAGAGTGAGAGTAAATCAGATCATTAAAGATTATTGAATATCCTAGCACAGTATAGCAAAGCCTTTTCTTCTCCTCTGGTAGCTTCATCCTAAACATTTAGTCACAACATCTTAATGTTCTGCGTGGTTAATATCATATTTTAGCATGTCTCAGGGGCACCAGAATGTCTCGGCATTTCAGGAAGCCCAAAGAGAAGGGGTGTTAACTGATTAAGGATTTTCACTAGCCTGGTGCAACCTGGGTTCTGTGACACCCTTGCTCTTTATATATAGAATCAAATCTCAGCAATAATCATTGCCTTTGTGTTGTAAGTGTAGGCTGCTTCCGAAGATTTGGAGTTATATGGGGTGACTGCAGAACTACCCTGGCTTCTTAGGAATTCTGCAGACCCAGCTAGCACCTAACCAAGCTTGAACTCCAGATCCTCTAACCCAACCCACGCCAGCCCCAGACTGCCAGTCCAAGCCCAGGGAGCTTGGAGACCATCCTCCACGGGGTACCTGGTTTCCTACCATTTGTTGAAATGAGCCCACTGAGCCATTTAGTCAGCTGTGTCAAGCTGTCTTCACAAGGTGACTGTGTGCTATTAATGTGTTCCTTGAAGATGCCATGCCACGAAACAATGTTTTGGACTGTTTGATTTCTCCCAGTTTTGCCTGGAAGCCTGACTTCCACATCCAAATGAATGTGACCTTTCCCCCACCTTTCTTTCTTTTTCCTAATGTTTGTATTTGTTTTGTGTCTGCAGAGTTTCTCCCTCAGATGCTGACTCTACAGTAAGTGAAGAGTCCAGTGAGAGGGAAGCAGGGGACAAGACTCCAGGAGCGGTGACCGATGGCAAGTCCCACAGAGCCCTACAGAGTGGTCTGTGACCCTTCTTGTTCTCCACTTTAAAAGTACTAATTATGAGGGAATTCCCTGGTGGTCCAGTGGTTAGGACTCCGTGCTTTCGCTGCTGAGGGCTGCAGGTTTGATCCCTGGTCAGGGAACTAAGATCCCACAAGCTGTGCAGTGTGGCCAAAAAAAAAAAAAGTAATTATGAGGTTCCAATAGACTAGGGTTTTATACTACTTCAAATGCAGAACATTAAAAAGACCCCAAAACCTGTGCAGTAGAATATTCATCTTTCGTTTAGTGAATTTCTCAGATTGTCTGTCACCATCTAACACTGTTTTTGTGTCTGCATTGGGATGGGGCCATGCTAGAAGTCAGAGATTCACTGATAAATTTTGAGGTTAACAGTCACCTTCTACTCTAGTGGCGGCTTCTAAGGATTTTCCTCTCCGAAGGACAAGGAGGAACCAAACTAAAGAGTCTCAAAAACTGCATCCAGGATTCAGTGACCTTTTTGGGAGCCTGTTCAAGTATTTCACAGTTGTCACTGTTAGAAAGTTGATTATTTCTCATAGGTCCAAGTGCATTATATTTGGTCCTGGTCCTAGATCTGTCTTCCAGAAATAGTTGAGTGTGATTAGATGGTTTAGCATATATTTACATGTGTTGTCAGACGCTGTAACTCCTTAGGCCAGGTATGAAATGTACTTCACTCCCCTTGTAAAGAGTATTGTCATAAAACTTACGCCCTGCAGTAGAACTAAGCCCATAGGTCTTAGTAGACTTGGAGCATTTTTTGGCCTGATGACAAGGTAGGTTGGTTTTAGTTGAATTGATTCTGTTAAATGTGCTAGTACAGCTCTTATACTTGCTGGAGTTTTTTTTTTTTTTTTTGCGGTACGCGGGCCTCTCACTGTTGTGGCCTCTCCCGTTGCGGAGCGCAGGCTCCAGACGCGCAGGCTCAGCGGCCATGGCTCACGGGCCCAGCCGCTCCGCGGCATGTGGGATCTTCCCGGGCTGGGGCACAAACCCGTGTCCCCTGCATCGGCAGGCGGACTCTCAACCACTGCGCCACCAGGGAAGCTCTGCTGGAGCTTTATTTATGCTTCAGGGTTGTGTTTTAGCAATGCAAAGAAAGTTGGGGTGCCTCAGGATATCATTTTTATTTTAATTAATTTATTTATTTGGCTGCACCACTTGCAGGATCTTAGCTCCCCTACCAGGGATTGAACCCAGGCCCTTGGCAGTGAAAGCGTGGAGTCCTAACCACTGGACCACCAGGGAGTTCCCAGGATATCATTTTTAATAGTAATTTTAATACTTACATTTTCATCACAAATTTCTTTGTATAAAGATGCAGTACAGAGTGAACCATATTCTATAAATGAATAGATTCTGGTTGGAAGCTGGAGGGCCTGTTCTATCACTGTCATGTTTGTGACTTTGTATGTCGCTGAGTCTTTGGGGCTCCTGTGGGATTAAACTAGCTGTTTTTTGAGATTCCTTCCAGTTGTTTCTTTTTTAATGTTACAAAAATACCCCTTAGGGCTTCCCTGGTGGCGCAGTGGTTGAGAGTCCGCCTGCCGATGCAGGGGACACGGGTTCGTGCCCCCGGTCCGGGAAGATCCCACATGCCGCGGAGCGGCTGGACCCGTGAGCCATGGCCGCTGAGCCTGCGCGTCTGGAACCTGCGCTCTGCAACGGGAGAGGCCACAGCAGTGAGAGGCCCGTGTACTGCAAAAAAAAAAAAAATACCCTTAGAATAAGGGAAGAATAAAGAATTTTTTCTTTAGCTCTAATTTCATAGAATCTTAAAAATTATTTAGCGTTATGGTAACAGGTGTACTGTTTCAGATAGACAGGATTAAAATCTAATTTTGATTCTGGTAAAGAAATATTGGGGAAAAAAAATCGGCTCTGGAGTTTCTTAATTTCTGTTAATTGCATATCTGAGAAAATCTTGCTTTCAGTTCCTGTTTTTAAGTCCTTACTGTTAGTATTAGAACCAGTATATTCGACATGGCTAACAAAAATCAAATATCACTCAACATATATTTAAAATCCAAGTAGTAAGCATGTCAGTGTTGGGACTCGACTCAGAGTTGACCATGGAAGGAGACAAGAGGGCTAGATGTTCTCCTGGGTCCTAGAAGCTCAGATGCCGCTATTTTGATTTGAAAATGCACCAGAATTTGTATGTTATTTTCATGCTTTAGAAAGATGGTTTTCTCACTACAAATATCAATTCACCTGTAAAACTTTATTTACTTCTTAAAAATTTTAATGCTGCCATAAAGGTGTTTTATTCCTTGCCTAGAACTTAGTTAAATACCCTATAAAACTATTCTGAATTTTTATTCATAGCTTTTAAATTATTTTGTAATTCACATAAAAATCCATCTTGTGTTGCAAATCCTAATGAAATACAAATTAATGGAGGCGGAAGGTTGCTTGAGAACCATTCTGGGTTACTCCTCCAAGCTGCCCTGGGACCGGTGTTGCTGCTCACTACAGCGGGTGGCATAGCTGCTGGGTCTCTTTAGACTCCTTGGCAAGGCTTTCGATGGCTGTCACAAGTCATCCAGCATTTTCAGGGCCCACCTTGCAATGGAAGCTGAGAAAAGACCGTTGTTTTGGTTTTGGGTCAATTCAAGGTTGTACTTTATTCTTTCCCAGCTAACCATTTTTGGAAGGTGGCTAGACCGTGATGCATACCTTTACAACCTTCGAGACCCTTATGAGATTATTCACGCTGTGTTCAGTGTCCCTGCGTTCACAGTTATTGCAGTTTTAGAATAAGTCACATCATTACCACTGCTTCCCCTTAGCAAAGTTGTGAAGACGGCTGAGGTTTGGAGTAACACATGTTCCTTACGTGAAGGCAGCTACGTTCAGGCTACCAGTGCTGTGTCCAGGCATAATTCTAGTCTTCTCTGTCTCTTCTTTATCATCAGGAATAAACCACGTAGGTAAGGATGCCTAAATGCTGAGTATTTTCTTTATGCTCTCCGTAGGTTGCATGTATGCAAGGCTGTGATTTTTAAGTATTTAGAACTTCATTAATTTGAATTCAGCAAGTCCAGATTCTGGAATCTCACATAGGAACTAAGCTGACATTTACTTTTGCACATGCTAAAGAGTTTGCAAAGCAAATTAAATTTTTAACAACAATGTAGGGTGACTATTTTGACTACATCTAACATCAGAGTTTTTCAAGTAATTGTGGAGGACACATTTATAAATGATTGAGACCATAAATTATAACTCTCCTCTTTTCATTATAGTGAATTCCCAGAGTAGAATTTTATAAACTTAGTTGAGATGGCTAGTCATTTACTCATGCAGTTAGCAAATGTTTACTAAGGGCCTGTGATGGGTTAGGTGCTGGGATAGGATGAAGACGAAGAGACAGATGTGATCCCTGCCTTACAGGATACTAATGTGGGTCACAGGCCTTAGTATTAATGCAGTGTGATGTATTTACCAATAGATAATGAAATTAATATTTCTTTAAAAATGTTCTGTTGCTTTGGTATTTCAGTAATTCAGATTGCCTTTTCCTGTGTCATTTTGCTTTGTGGACATTATCCTATACTGTAATTTCTATCATATATATATATATTTTGTTTGTTTGTTTGATAATATTTGAAGAGAAAGGACTTTAATCCAAAGTCCCTACTTGCCTTAAGGCAGGATTCACACAGTATTGATCTCTACGTAGGCCTTGTACTTTCCATTGGTCGTTATTATCCAGGTAATTTTTAAAAAAAAAAATTGTGCAATGCGTAGCAAACAATAAAAATAACTGTGTTTATAATATGTATTATATATATATTTCTATGTATAATAACCCAGTTTGTTTATCTATATGTATGGAGATATATGTATGTGTGTGTATATAATATGTGAATATGACAGATAACAAACTGCTCTTTTCAGCCTTTTGGAAGAGCTGGGTTCCAGGCAGTATAGAGGTTGAGGGTTTTCTGCATGTCCCCTGCTTCTCCTGTTGCAGTTGGTGAATTATAGAGCGAGGATCCAGGTGGGGAGTGGGATGGGGCATGGACAGGAGTGAGACACAGGCCTGCAGCTCCCTGGACCCGGGCAGGCAGACAGCGCAGCGGGGAGGGGCCTTTCTTCCTGGTCACCTTTGCACCCTGATCTTGTTACCATCCTGGAGGAAAGCAGTCTCAGCCTTAGGTATCAGTAGCTTAATGGGACACCCTTGTGACATCTGCTGTCACTTTAAAAGTTTGGGTTAGCAAGGCTAGCCTTATCTGATGAAGCTAATTATCTCCTTCTAGGCTTCTTGCCTGTAATTTGAGTAGCTGAAGGGATGAATGGTGGTGTCTGGCTGTGCTTGTATTGTGCAAATGGTCAGGCTCCCTCCAGGCAGGGAAAGAAAGCTGGAGAATAGCCTGAATCCAGACAAGTCTGCCTCCTGGACAAGAGAGATGTCTTCGTTCACAGAGCTATGCACATAATTTCTCATCACTTGGGATAGCAAGTGAATATAATTCAAATTAAGAGGAAGTACAAAGATGTACGTACCACTGATGTGCGTTCCTTCTATACAGTATCAACTACTTACTCCTTACTGCTTTGCTCAACACTTCTTTTTTTTAATTTAATTTAAAAAATTTTTTTATACAGCAGGTTCTTATTAGTCATCAATTTTATACACATCAGTGTATACATGTCAATCCGAATCTCCCAATTCATCCCACCACCACCCCCCCAACACCACTTTCTCCCCTTGGTGTCCATACGTTTGTTCTCTACATCTGTGTCTCAATTTCTGCCCTGCAAACCAGTTCATCTGTACCATTTTTCTAGGTTCCACATACATGTGTTAATATATGATATTTGTTTTTCTCTTTCTGACTTTATGCACTGTGTGTGACAGTCTCTAGATCCATCCACGTCTCAACAAATGACCCAATTTTGTTCCTTTTTATGCCTGAGTAATATTCCATTGTATATATGTACCACATCTTCATTATCCGTTTGTCTGTTGATGGGCATTTAGGTTGCTTCCATGACCTGGCTATTGTAAATAGTGCTGCAATGAACACTGAGGTGCATGTGTCTTTTTGAATTATGGTTTTCTCTGGGTATATGCCCAGTAGTGGGGTTGCTGGATCATATGGTAATTCTATTTTTAGTTTTTTAAGGAACCTCCATACTGTTCTCCATAGTGACTGTATCAATTTACATTCCCACCAACAGTGCAAGAGGGTTCTTCCCTTTTCTCCACACCTTCTCCAGCATTTGTTGTTTGTAGATTTTCTGATGATGCCCATTCAAACTGGTGTGAGGTGATACTTCATTGTAGTTTTGATTTGCATTTCTCTAATAATTAGTGATGTTGAGCAGCTTTTCATGTGCTTCTTGGCCATCTGTGTGACTTCTTTGGAGAAATGTCTATTTAGGTCTTCTGCCCATTTTTGGATTGGGTTGTTTGTTTTTTTAATATTGAGCTGCATGAGCTGTTTATGTATTTTGGAGATTAATCCTTTGTCCGTTGATTCATTTGCAGATATTTTCTCCCATTCTGAGGGTTGTCTTTTCATCTTGTTTATGGTTTCCTTTGCTGTGCAAAAGCTTTGAAGTTTCATTAGGTCCCATTTGTTTATTTTTGTTTTTATTTCCATTACTCTAGGAGGTGGATCAAAAAAGATCTTGCTGTGATTTATGTCAAAGAGTGTTCTTTCAAAGTTTTCCTCTAAGAGTTTTATAGTGTCCGGTCTTACATTTAGGTCTCAAATCCATTTTGAGTTTATTTAGGTGTATGGTGTTAGGGAGAGTTCTAATTTCATTCTTTTACATGTAGCCGTCTAGTTTTCCCAGCACAACTTATTGAAGAGACTGTCTTTTCTCCATTGTATATCCTTGCCTCCTTTGTCATAGATAGTTGACCATAGGTGCATGAGTTTATCTCTGGGCTTTCTATCTTGTTCCATTGATCTATGTTTCTGTTTTTGTGCCAGTACCATATTGTCTTGATTACTGTAGCTTTATAGTATAGTCTAAAGTCAGGGAGTCTGATTCCTCCAGCTCCGTTTCTTTCCCTCAAGACTGCTTTGGCTGTTGGGGGTCTTTTGTGTCTCCATACAAATTTTAAGATTTTTTGTTCTAGTTCCATAAAAAATGCCATTGGTAGTTTGATAGGGATTGCACTGAATCTGTAGATTGCTTTGCGTAGTATAGTCATTTTCACAATATTGATTCTTCCAATCCAACAACATGGTATATATCTCCATCTGTTGGTATCATCTTTAATTCCTTTCATCAGTGTCTGACAGTGTTGTGCATACAGGTCTTTTGTCTCCCTAGGTAGCTTTGTTCCTAGGTATTTTATTTTTTTTGTTGCAATGGTAACATGGTAATGTTAAATGGTAATGGTAAATGGGATTGTTTCCTTAATTTCTCTTTCAGATTTTTCATCATTAGAGTATAGGAATGCAAGAGATTTCTGTGCATTAATCTTGTATCCTGCAACTTTACCAAATTCATTGATTAGCTCCAGTAGTTTTCTGGTGGCATCTTTAGGATTCTCTGTGTATGGTATCATGTCATCTGCAAACAGTGACAGTTTTACTTCTTCTTTTCCAATTTGTATTCCTTTTATTTCTTTTTCTTCTCTGATTGCCATGGCTAGGACTTCCAAAACTATGTTGAATAATAGTGGTGAGAGTGGACATCCTTGTCTTGTTCCTGACATTAGAGGAAATGCTTTCAATTTTTCACCATTGAGAATGATGTTTGCTGTGGGTTTGTCGTATATGGCCTTTATTATGTTGTGGTAGGTTCCCCTATGCCCACTTTCTGGAGAGTTTTTATCGTAAATGGTGTTGAATTTTGTCAAAAGCTTTTTCTGCATCTGTTGAGATGATCATATGGTTTTTATTCTTCAGTTTGTTAATATGGTGTATCACATTGATTGATTTGCATATATTGAAGAATCCTTGCACCCCTGGGATAAATCCCACTTGATCATGGTGTATGATGCTTTTAATGTGTTGTTGGATTCTGTTTGCTAGTATTTTGTTGAGGATTTTTGCATCTATATTCATCAGTGATATTGGTCTGTAATTTTCTTTTTTTGTAGTATCTTTATCTGGTTTTGGTATCAGGGTGACGGTGGCCTCATAGAATGAGTTTGGGAATGTTCCTTCCTCTGCAGTGTTTTGGAAGAGTTTGAGAAGGATGGGTGTTAGGTCTTCTCTAAATGTTTGATAAAATTCACCTGTGAAGCCATCTGGTCCTGGACTTTTGTTTGTTGGAAGCTTTTCAATGACAGTTTCAATTTCATTACTTGTGATTGGTCTGTATTTTCTGTTTCTTCCTGGTTCAGCCTTGGAAGGTTATACCTTTCTACGAATTTGTCAATTTCTTCCAGGTTGTCCATTTTATTGGCATAGAGTTGCTTGTAGTAGTCTCTTAGGATGCTTTGTATTTCTGCGGTGTCTGTTGTAAGTTCTCCTTTTTCATTTCTAATTTTATTGATTTTAGTCATCTCCCTCTTTTTCTTGATGAGTCTGGTTAATGATTTATCAATTTTGTTTATCTTCTCAAAGAACCAGCTTTTAGTTTTATTGATCTTTGCTATTGTTTTCTTTGTTTCTATTTCATCTATTTCTGCTCTGATCTTTATGATTTCTTTCCTTCTGCTAACTTTGAGTTTTGTTTGTTCTTCTCTCTCTGGTTCCTTTAGGTGTAAGGTTAGATTGTTTATTTGAGATTTTTCTTATTCCTTGCGGTGGGCTTGTATAGCTATAAACTTCCCTCTTAGAACTGCTTTTGCTGCATCCCATAGGTTTTGGATTGTCGTGTTTTCATTGTCTATTGTCTCTAGGTATTTTTTGATTTCCTCTTTGGTTTCTTCAGTGATCTCTTGGTTATTTAGTAACGTATTGTTCAGCCTCCATGTGTTTGTGTTTTCTACGTTTTTGTCCCTGTAATTCATTTCTAATCTCATAGTGTTGTGGTCAGAAAAGATTCTTGATATGATCTCAATTTTCTTAAATTTACTGAGGCTTGATTTGTGACCCAAGATGTGATCTATCCTGGAGAATGTTCCGTGTGCACTTGAGAAGAAAGTGTAATCTGCTGTTTTTGGATGGAATGTCCTATAAATATCAATTAAATCTATCTGGTCTGTTTTGTCATTTAAAACTTCTGTTTCCTTATTTATTTTCATTTTGGATGATCTGTCACTTGGTGTAAGGGAGGTGTTAAAGTCCACCACTATTATTGTGTTACTGTCGATTTCCTATTTTATAGCTGTTAGCATTTGCCTTATGTGTTGAGGTGCTCCTATGTTGGGTACATATATATTTATAATTGTTATATCTTCTTCTTGGATTGATCCCTTGATCATTATGTAGTATCCTTCCCTGTCTCTTGTAACATGCTTTATTTTAAAGTCTATTTTATCTGATATGAGTATTGCTACTGTAGCTTCCTTTTGATTTCCATTTGCATGGAATATCTTTTTCCATCCCCTCACTTTCAGTCTGTATGTGTCCCTAGGTCTGAAGTGGGTCTCTTGTAGACAGCATATATATGGGTGTTGTTTTTATATTCATTCAGCAAGCCTGTGTCTTTTGGTTGGAGCATTTAATCTATTCAAGTTTAAGGTAATTATCGATATGTATGTTCCTATTACCATTTTCTTAATTGTTTTGGGTTTGTTTTTGTAGGTCCTTTTCTTCTCTTGTGTTTCCCACTTAGAAAAGTTCCTTTAGCATTTGTTGTAGAGCTGGTTTGGTGGTGCTGAATTCTCTTAGCTTTCGCTTGTCTGTAAAGCTTTTGATTTCTTCATCGAATCTGATTGAGATCCTTGCCAGGTCGAGTAATCTTGGTTGTAAGTTCTTCCCTTTCATCACTTTAAGTATATCATGCTACTTCCTTCTGGCTTGTAGAGTTTCTGCTGAGAAATCAGCTGTTAACCTTATGGCAGTTCCCTTGTATATTATTTGTCGTTCTTCCCTTGCTGCTTTTAATAATTTTTCTTTGTCTTTAATTTTTACCAATTTGATTACTATGTGTCTTGGCGTGTTTCTCCTTGGGTTTATCCTATATGGGACTCTGCGCTTCCTGGACTTGGGTGGCTATTTCCTTTCCCGTGTTAGGGAAGTTTTCGACTACAATCTCTTCACATATTTTCTCTGATCCTTTCTCTCTGTCTTCTCCTTCTGGGACCCCTATAATGCGAATGTTGTTGCGTTTAATGTTGTCCCAGAAGTCTCTTAGGCTGTCTTCATTTCCTTTCATTCTTTTTTCTTTGTTCTGCAGCAGTGAATTCCACCATTCTGTCTTCCCAGTCACTTATCCGTTCTTCTGCCGCAATTATTCTGCTATTGATTCCTTCTAGTGTAGTTTTCATTTCAGTTATTGTATTGTTCATCTCTGTTTGTTTGTTCTTTAATTCTTCTGGGTCTTGGTTAAACATTTCTTGCATCTTTTCGATCTTTGCCTCCATTCTTTTTCCAAGGTCCTGGATCATCTTC
This sequence comes from Aethalodelphis obliquidens, assembly GCF_003676395.1. Classification (NCBI taxonomy): domain Eukaryota; kingdom Metazoa; phylum Chordata; class Mammalia; order Artiodactyla; family Delphinidae; genus Aethalodelphis; species Aethalodelphis obliquidens. Next base: position 14,626,982 of record NW_020837949.1, read on the forward strand.
ATCATTATTCTGAATTCTTTTTCTGGAAAGTTGCCTATATCCACATCATTTAGTTGTTTTTCTGGGGTTTTATCTTTTTCCTTCATCTGGTACATAGCTCTCTGCCTTTTCATCTTGTCTGTCTTTCTGTGAATGTGGTTTTTGTTCCACAGGCTGCAGAATTGTAGTTTTTGCTTCTGTTGTCTGCCCTCTTGCTCAACACTTTTTTTACACTGAGGGGAAACCTGTATATTTTTCACTTATGCTCGAGGTTTCAAAACTTAGGCTTTTGTTTAAAAATAGTTTTGGCATGCGTTCACTTCTTCTCTTGGCCTGTTGGCCATTTATTTTCAAGCAGTGTCCAGAGCGTCTAGAGGTGACCTGTGGCTTAGAGGGAGGGCATGTGGGATCTTAGTGTGTCTAACTGGAGAGTTCTTTCCATCCATTCAGCCCCTCTTCATCTCTTTCTTTGCCTTTAAAAAAAATTTTTTTTTTAATTTTATTTTTGGCTTCATTAGGTCTTCATTGCTGCATGCGGGCTTTCTTTAGTTGCAGTGAGTGGGGGCTACTCTTCGTTGTGGTGCGTGGGCTTCACATTGCAGTGGCTTCTCGTTGCGGAGCATGGGCTCTAGGCGTGTTGGCTTCAGTAACTGGGGCACGCGGGCTCAGTAATTGTGGCACGTGGGCTCAGTAGTTGTGGTGCACGGGCCTAGTTGCTCCGCGGCATGTGGGATCTTCCCCAACTAGGACTCGAACCCGTGTCCCCTGCACTGGCAGGCAGAATCCCAACCACTGCACCACCAGGGAAGACCCTCTTTGCCTTTTTAAAATTAAAGTTTATTTGGATTATTTCTATTATAAAAGTAATACTGACTAGAGAAAATCCACGTTACAGAAAATACAAGAAATTGGAGAACATTACTCATACCAAGATCCAGTCTCTGTTAAAGTGTTTTTCTATCTTTTTTTCTATACATTTAAATATTTTTCTTTTTTGCAGTTCCGGTTACTTAAAATAATTACCCTTTTAACCATTTTTCAGTGTTCTCTTCATCTGTTTTTTTTTGCGGTACGTGGGCCTCTCACTGTTGTGGCGTCTTCCGTTGCGGAGCACAGGCTCCGGGCGCGCAGGCTCAGCGGCCATGGCTCGTGGGCCTAGCCGCTCCGCGGTCTCGGACCGGGGCATGAACCCGTGTCCCCTGCATCAGCAGGCAGACTCTCAACCACTGCGCCACCAGGGAAGCCCCTCTTCATCTGTTTTTAAAGTGGGAACTAATTCCAGGCAGGCAGTAGCTTTTTCTTCTCCTGACTCTTCATTTTCTTTCTTCATCAGAACTGAGAAGGCAGAAGCCTTAATCATTCACTGGTACTTGCCAGCAGGTCCACAATCCCCTGGTCTTTTGTTATCTCAACAGTGTAATTGCCTTGCAACTAAATTTATATCACTTCAAATGAGCATGGACATTCAGAGCTGCCATAAGTGTTGTCCTCCAAGTTCTGTAAATTGCTACTGGCCTACCCACGTCAGGCTTCTCCTGTCCTTTACCCTGTCTTACTGAAGACTTTGAAACACCTTTAGACAAAACAGGGCCACTTGGGGCACATAATGTCGTAGTGATTTTCATATCTTGCCTATGGATATTTGTAATTTTTAATGAGACTGAAGGAGACACTACTTATCCCAGACAATTTAAGTTCGAATAGTGACATTTCAAGTACTCTGCCTTGGAGTTGGGGATGTGTTTTTGGTCAGGGGCCCATCTGACGATTCTTTAAGAAATCCCTAATTGTGATGATTTGCTCTTTCTTTACAATGACTTTATTTCTTAATTTTTCTTTTCCTTCTGTTCCAGGGGCAGCACCCAGCTCGGGGAATGAGCAGCATTCGTCAGCCTCCATCTTTGAGCATGTGGACAGGATCTCCCGCTCCTCGGAGGCCAGTCGGCGGGTCCCCAATAAGATTCAGCTGATCGCCATGCAGCCCATCCCGGCACCCCCAGTTCCACACCCCATCCTGGCCGACCGAGTGGCCGAAACCAACAAAATTAACAAAGAGGTATTTGGTTTTATGAAAAAGTACATTAATAAAAAAAGAAAAACCTTACATTCTCATTTGGTCACTGCTTAAAAATGAAGTTAGTGTCAAAAATATGAGCTAAAGTTAGGAGCTGCTCACAGATGTTCTTAATTTAAAATCTGGTACTCAGTGTTTTTAGATCACATACCATTCAAGGACACTAGTAGGCACACTGGTGGATGTGCAGATTAAAGACCAGGGGTGGCTATCCTGAGAAAGTCCGCCTTAGCCCGTGGCTGGGGTTTGGGGATTTGGATCTTGGAAAGATTCCCACCATTCCCAGAATGGAGTGGCTCGCTGTGCCTAAACTGTTTGTACAAGCAACATGATTTTTGCTGAGCAACTCTTTCTTTTGGGAGTCTGGAATTTTGGTACATGCTAGGCAGAGGGTGCCTATGTGACCGGCCTCCAGTAAACATCCTGGGCATTGAGTCTCTAATGAGCTTCCCTGGTAGACGTGTCGCATGCGTTGTCACAACTCATTGCTGGAGGAGTTCACATCCTGCGTAACTTTTCTGGGAAAGGACTCTTGGAAGTTGTGCCTGGTTTCCTCCAGACCTCACCCTATGTGCCATTCCTCTCTGCTGGTTTTGCTTTGTGTCCTTTTGCTGTAATAAATTGGACTTACATTCTGAGTCCTGAGAGTTCTCCTAGTGAATTGTTGAATGTGGGGTAATCTTGGGACCACAGTAGACTCTGTGATGCCTGATAGATCTGCTCTGGCCCCAAACATCTAGGTAAGTCTTGGGAAGAAACTGTATTTCCAGTGACTCCTGGAACAGTGAGATAGATCTGCTTTCCTCCTAAGATTTGGGGAACCAGAAGGCCGGGTCACGTCACTGTTAACTTGAACTTGAGGAGTTTGGCCTGGTCTGGACCATGAGTGGAATGAATGCTGTTTAGGGTCGCACACATGGTGGCATCATGACTGTCAGTTTCTTGCCTCTAAGAAATACCTGCTGCTGTTGTGAGTTCTGCCAGGTGAACTAATAATTGATGCAATTCAATCCTTAAAGTGGATCATCTTACAGAAGTCTTAGCAAGAGTTCTTACACATTCTCCTCTCCACACCTCATTGGCTCCTTGCCAAGGCCATGACCAGAAGAACGTGTGTCATGGGTTCAAGGTGACACATGCTGTCCCTTCTCACTGATGCTCAGGAGCCCTGACCCTGCATGACCCTGGTCCTAGCCTAGACCTATGACCCCATCAGTCCTGTGTGTTGCATGTGCCTCACATGGCCATGAGTAAGCACCCTGGAGTAGGTTCTCCATGTGGCCAAAAAAAGAAGAGAATAAGCTCACCAGGCCTCACAACTGGATAGCACTCATCGCCACTTTTTTCTTTTACTATCTTTAAAATGTATTTGATGCATGCATATGGTATAGGAAACATATATATTGATTATAAAGCATAAAGTGAAAGCCCAACTTAAGAACAAGAGCATTATCAGTACTGGTGCACCTACCGGTAGGCTCCATACATCTCAGTGGAAATGTTTTCTTTTTAGGAGGTTCTGGTGCACATTCCTAGCATGTCTTGGACCTCCTGTGGGGACCTCACATATTTTAAAGAACAGTTAGATCCTGATAGAGTAAGAGGGGCTTCCTGAATCATCCTGCTGGGAAGTTGTCAAGAATCTCATCCGCCTGCCCCTCCCTCAAGCAGTCGCAAGGAGCACGTGGCTCCTCGTCCACTGTGGCGTGGCCAGGAGCGTCCCACCTTGTCTTAGACGTTGCTCCTGCTCTCTTCTCCCAGTCGGATGCCTAGTTTGGTTTCCCTTTTTCCCTCTGTCTCCATCTCGCTTGCTGTTAAGTCCTCTGAAGCTGGGCTAAGGGCTTAGAAAACAAGGGGAGGCACCTCCATGAAGGAAAGCATTCCCCGTCTGCTCTCCCTGATAGCTCAGCCGACCTGCCGCTCCCGGAGCTGTGGCCTCGTTCCCCCAGACCTGCGTCTGCATTCCTGCTTCTGGCCCTCAGCACCTTGGTGCCTTCCCTGCACACCCTCTGCCCACTTCCCTCCCTCCCCTGCTTCAGAACCAGCCGGCTCTTGGAGACCTAGTTCAGGCCCCTTGTAGCCAGCGAGGATGTGTTTCCATATGTGTCGATTTTCCACTTTGAGGAGGGGTGTCTCATGGCTGGGGGCTTGTTTTGGTAACACTAAGCATCATTAGTAAATGGGTATTTTATTGTATAATGCAAATATCTTCTTTCACTCTGTCTTAATTTAAAAATCTCTAAAGTAGTGATATTATTGGGTATGGAAAATATTTACTCTTTTCTCGGGTCGTATGACATATAGTTGTCACTGTCTCTCAGTATCTTCAAAGTTGCCACTGGCCTGTTTCCCGGGTTTGAGTTCTTTTGCCCTGTTTGGGGGCCGATACCACGGCTTCCTGCGTCCCACCCACCACGTGGAGTGTGGGGATACAGCTCCGGATGATGGAGGTTTCCCACGCCCCATGTGGGTGTGCCTGTCCCTGTCACCCCTTCGGGGCCTCGTGGGCGCCTAGGACAGCCGGGGGCGGGGGGAGGAGAGTCGCAGGAAGGCCTCCCAGCTGCTTTCTCTGCGTGGTCCCAGAGACCGTCAGAACGTTCCGTCTGTCTCGTTTCCCAGATCCAGACAGCGCTGCGGCACAAGTCGGAGATCGAGCACCATCGGAACAAGATCCGGCTCCGCGCCAAGCGCCGCGGGCACTACGAGTTCCCGGTGCTGGACGAGCTGTCGTCGGGAGACACGCGGGAGCGGCACCGCGTGTACCGCAGGGCGCAGATGCAGATCGACAAGATCCTGGACCCCACGGCCAGCGTGCCCTCTGTGTTCATAGAGCCCAGGAAGAGGTGGGCCCCGAGCCGGGCCGGAGGCCCCTGCTGCAGGGCTACGATGGCTTGGCTGTGGAGGGGGCGGGGAGAAGTCTCTGCAAGCGACTCCAGGCTGGGTAGGCTGGGAGGCAGCCATCCCACCTGGAGGTCACCTGTGGTGAAGGCTGCATTCATTCCACCCCAGTGGCCCCGGAGCACCTCCCTGGGTTTCGTGTCTCCTGGAATTCAGACTTCTGAAAAGGTGGCGCTGTCCTTCTCAGAGGGCTCCAGGGCTCCCTCTCCCTGCCTCTCTTCTTCAGCTCTCACCCCCAGCATCTCCACCTCCCGTGCTTGGTCACCAGTTCGGCCGGGCGCACAGCTGCTCTCAGAGTCTCGGTCTCTTGGTCTCCCAGGCCCTTGCTCCCTAATGCAGAGGCATTTTGTGTAAGATCAGCTCTCGTTTGTGTCTTGCTCTGCTCACACCTGTGCTGGCTTGGGCTGCCTGCCGGGTGGACCCTGGACTCCTGTACCTAGCGGGGCACTGCCTTTCACCCAGCTGCTCCCCCCTCCGCCCAGCAGCACAGAGGAACTGCCGCCCCCTAGGCGGTGGCCTCATTGCCCCCCAGACATTCATCTGCATTCCTGTTTCTGGCCCTCCACACGGTCCTGCCTGCACCTCACACTTGCCCCACTTCCCTGCCCGTCCGCAGATCCTACTCATTTTTCAAGACCTAGATCAGGCCACAGGTAGCCAGCGGTGATATTATTCTCTGTTGTTCCGTGTGTTTGGTATAGTCTGCCCCGGTGGACTGTGAGCTTTCTTAGAGCAGAGACTGTGTCTTACACACTGTTTACATCCTGTGGGGTGTTTACCACAGGGGCTAGCAGGTCCTAGGTACGCAGAAAATACTTGGCGTTTAGTTGATGAGCCCATGGCCGGAAGGTTATTTCCTATGAAGATAACCTCTCTTTTCTCCTGGCAGCTCCAGGATAAAACGTTCTCCTAAACCACGCCGGAAACATCAGGTCAATGGCTGCCCCGGAGATGCTGAGAAGGACAGACTTATCACCACAGACAGCGACGGCACTTACAAACGGCCCCCTGGTGTCCACAACTCTGCCTATATTGGTTGCCCGGTGCGTAATGTTGAGCCTTGCTTCTGGTCGCTCTTAGGGAGAGGAGAATGGGCAGTGACGGCTGCTGCCCTGGGTGATGCTGATGCCCAGTGGGGGATGCTCCAGGGCCAGCTAGGTTGTGAGGCGCGTAGGGTGGGGAAGGGGTGGGCACTTCCTTTGAAGAAGGACTCGAGTCATACCGACCAAGGGGCTGCTGGGGGAGCCCTCTGGAAACACACTCAGTGTTTTTACTTCCTATTAAGCAAACCCTGTCCTCTCAGGCTTCAGAATGGCAACTTCCCGAGGTTAATTGGAAAACAGAGAGAAGCGTCCAGAAAGTTTCTTTTTTCTTCCCTTCATCAGAGAGTTGTTTGGGTTTCATGGTGGGAGGGACATTTAGGGTTTTGTCCCATCGTCTGTTCTTGGAGTGCTAAGAGGATATTACATTTGCTACTATATATATCTAGTTTTAAAGGAAGAAAGAGCTTAATGGAAATTAAGAAATAGGGAGTTAAACAATTTTTTCCAAAGGAAAGGGGCACAGAGTTGCTTGTAGTGTTAAAGCAAACGTTGACAGCATTAAGACACATACAGACCCCACTGAGCAGGGAAGAAAGGGCCAGCCTCCCCAAGGGGCCGTGAGAAATACAGACACAAAGACACCAAGACAGAGCAGGAGCCCCACGTTCCCAGTGTGTCTGGCAGCACCGGGACACAAAGTGCACGTCTGTAGCCCTGTGCCAGGGTGAAGCCCTTTCTCGTTGCACAAGACCACCTTTCTCCTTCTGGAGACAAAGTTACAGACCCATCCTTTTTAGAGAGAAATTAGCAAAACACATTCTTGGAGAAGGAGTTTGTGATGTACATGATCACTCGGTTAGAGCTTAGGTAACCAGTGATTTCTTATTTGAGTTTTATATTTTATCTCTCAAATTACACAAATAACTAACACTGAGAGGCACTAAACAGAATTACACATATGTGCCAAATACCATATGACATTGGGGCTAAATATAATTGTCATGATCATCTGAAAGAACCAGGGTTTTCCCTTGGAACTTGCTGTGTTTCTGGTGTCCTGAGACTGACCATCCCTTCGTAACTGGCTCATGAGGATTGGTGTGATTCCCGTGGGTTGGAATGTCTACAAATTAGGCTGCTTTGCTCCCCAACAGAATGAATGAATCCTATCTGAAGGCTGTGAATGAATTCCTCAGGTGGGGGAACCTCAGGCAGTTCTCACAGTAGATGGCGCTCCTGAGCCGCTGCCGTGTTTTTGGACAGGTGTTTGGGCGTCTGTGGTGTGTGGCTTGATCTGGGGAGGGCCGTTCCCTTGACTCCCCAGGATGGTCCCCTGGAGCTTTCGTTTTTGTTTCATCCGGGATCTCAGAGATCCTGTTGTGTGAAACCGATGAGCAGAAGAAGGGGGAGCATTTCTTCTTCCCTCTTAGCTTCCAGAGCCCCAGGGCTCCTTCTCTGAGACAAATCTGTAGGAGAGCCTTTGCAGTCCCGCACGTTCTTTTTTCAGTAGCCCTGAGTTCCATCATCCAGTGCCATTGAGTTTTGTGAGGAAATAACCTGTCCTCCCCTTGCCCTCTCAATGACCATAAATCAGGCCTCTTTCATGGTGGGCCAGACTATCCTTCTTCTTGCTTTTTTTCTTAGCAGAAAGCACAGAGGTTCCTCCCTCAGCTGGTGGGAAGAAGCCCTTCCCTGGAGAACACTAACTCAGTCAGCTGCTTCATCCCACATGGCTCCATTTTTCAAAGGTTCCCTAATAAGAAATTCTTCCTCAGATGGACTTTTTACTTTCTCTCCCTAAAAATTCTGAAACATATATATATTTTTTTAATACTTATATTGTATGATTTTTGTTTATTTTTTAATTTTATATTGGAGTATAGTTGATTTACAATATTGTGTTAGTTTCAGGTATACAGCAAAGTGATTCAGTTATACATATACGTATATCTGTTCTTTTTTTTTTTTGCGGTACTCGGGCCCCTCACCGCTGTGGCCTCTCCCGCTGCGGAGCACAGGCTCCAGACGTGCAGGCTCAGCGGCCATGGCTCATGGGCCCAGCCACACAGCGGCATGTGGGATCTTCCCGGACTGGGGCATGAACCCGTGTCCCCTGCATCGGCAGGCGGACTCTCAACCACTGCGCCACCAGGGAAGCCCCATATATCTATTCTTTTTCAGATTTTTTTCCCATATAGGTTATTACAGAAGATGGAGTAGAGTTCCCTGTGCTGTACAGTAGGTCCTTGTTGTATATGTTAATCCCAACCTCCTAATTTATACCTCCCCCCACCTTTCCCCTTTGGTAACCATAAATTTGTTTTCTAAGTCTGTGAGTCCGATGAAACATATACCTTCACAGATAATGCCTTTTTGGGAACTCACCTTTTCTTAGGTAGTATTTCATCTTGAAGATTATACTAGACATACATTTTTTTTTTTTTTTTTTGCGGTACGTGGGCCCCTCACCGCTGTGGCCTCTCCCGCTGCGGAGCACAGGCTCCGGATGCGCAGGCTCAGCGGCCATGGCTCACGGGCCCAGCCGCTCCGCGGCATGTGGGATCCTCCCGGACCGGGGCACGAACCCATGTCCCCCGCATCGGCAGGCGGACTCTCAACCGCTGCGCCACCAGGGAAGCCCTAGACCTACATGTTTTTGAACTGTCTTGAATTATATGCTTTCGCCTCAAAATATCTTCTTCTTGAGAGCTCTCTCCTCCTGAGGTGAAAGAAATATTTCTGGACTTCTTGTAACTAGGGCTACCATTATAATTCAAGCCTCAGCAAACATTGACCCTCAGGCAAATCCGGCCTGCTGTCTGCTTTTGTAAATAAAGTTTTATTGGAACACAGCCACACCCATCATTTTTGTGTTATCTATGGCTGCTCTTGCTACAGTGGCAGAGTTGAGTAGCTGTATGGCTCACAAAGCCTAAACTATTTACTCTCTGGCCCCTTATGGAAGTTTGTCAATGCTGATATAATTTATTATCCAAGCCAGACACTTGTGAGGGTGAAAGGAGATGCTGTTAATTATCCTGGGACGACAAGCATGAACTGAGCTTGTCCTGGGCCAACCATGGTGCGTGATCACTCTCTTATAATACGAAGGATTGCAAAGAGGCACCAGAATACATCGTCTCTGATGACTAAAGGTAAAAAAGTTCTCGTGTATTTCTCAGGAGTGATAGGTGAACATGTATCTGTGCAAAGGAAACAAGTTGAATATCAAAGTCATCAAACTTGGGGGCTTCCCTGGTGGCACAGTGGTTAAGAATCTGCCTGCCAATGCAGGGGACACGGGTTCGAGCCCTGGTCTGGGAAGATGCCACGTGTCATGGAGCAGCTAAGCCCGCGCGCCACAACTTCTGAACCTGCGCTCTAGAGCCCGCGAGCCACAGCTACTGAAGCCCGTGCGCCTAGAGCCCGTGCTCCGCAATAAGAGAAGCCACCACGATGAGAAGCCTGCGCACCACAAGGAAGAGTAGCCCCTGCTCGCCGCAACTAGAGAAAGCCCGTGCGCAGCAATGAAGACCTGACGCAGCCAAAAATAAGTAAAATAAATTAAAACAAAGTCATCAAACTTGGATTCAAGAGAATGGAATTCAAATTCCAACTCAGGGATCCTGGGTAAATCTCAGCTTCTGAAGATCACAGTTACTCATTTCTTATTAAGTACCATCTACATGTGAAACACTGTGTTGGATGTTGGGACATAGGAAAATGAACAAGACCTCTTCTTGGCCTGCAGGTTGCTAATAGTCTAGCCTGCGAAGTGTGGAGGCAGCAAGAAGACCAGAGAACAGGAAGCTCTGACATCACGGCTCTGTAGTTCTTTGCCTTCTTGGCAGGATTCATGGGATCAGTGAGACTCCAAGGGGACCTCACTTCACACCTTCACAACATGTCTCTCTTGCTGTAAAAGTTAAACCTTCTTTAAGGTTATGACTACTGAGGGTGAGACTGGCAGTGGCTATAGCTCTTAAGGACTCTCTTCAAGTGTATGTAGGGTTTGTCCCCCACCTTGGAATCTCGGTTTAGGCTGTGGCTCACCGCTGTCTTCCCTGCAGTGCGGTTACCCAGTCAGCTCCTGGAACCACCGTCAGGAACATCGCTTCTGGCTTCGGAGAGACCCTCTTACTTACCAGTAGGATGTTTTTACAGACATGCTTATCCTCTTCTCCATGAAGTGTTAGGTTGGGGGCTTTCTACTGACTACATTCTTCCCCATCTGCTCCTCGAGAAAGCCGAGAACGGAAGAAGGGCATGAGTGTGGGCCGTTTTTTGCACCTTGTAAGGAGAGGAACACAGAGTCTTGCCAATGCTACGTCATAAACCAGAGACCTTTGGGGCCCCGAATCCTTACCTTGATAACTAAGTTATTTAGTAGAACTTTACTGGGATATTGTGTTTCGGAGAAACAGTCTCACAGGACTAAGTGTGTATTGTACCTTGGAGTGAGACCGTCCACTCGCTGTTGTGAAGGGCAGAGCACCTGCCCATCTCAGGGGGGCAGTCTCTACCTAATGGCACTTGTTTCTGTCGAGGGTGAGGACCCAGTGATGCCAGGGCTTCCAGGTCTGCCAAGAGAATCCAGAACTCTTTGAGTTTTAGTAGGAAATTTTCAGATTTTTAAAATATTGCCCATCTATTTTTTAAAGACTGGTGTGGGCTAAGCAAAACAGGTCTGTGAGCTGTTGGTGGGTTTGCCAGTACGTTATCTGGTTTTCTTTCTATTTGGAGTTAAGCAGCTGCTGCTGTTAAGTGTTTGACACTGGTGTGTCAAATAACGGATCATTGCTGGACAGACCATAGTCATTACGAAGCATTTTAGGCAGTTGGCTAAGAGGAAGGACGTGTCTCTGCAAGAGAGATTTTCTTTGTAAGAGACTCACTGATCCAAAGCGATATGGGAATGCCTTCCTTTGGGCCTCATGTAGAGTGATCCAACGAGGGGTCACCAGCCCCCCGAGCAGAACCTCTTCTCTTTTCAGTGCGTCAGTTGTAGTCATTGTGATGTTTGGGCTTCTGGGGCCACTGAGACCAGGAAGGCCTCTTCTTCCATTGGTTCCTTGTTTTGTTTCTTACAGTTTACCGAGTATATATTATGACAACACTTGGCTCAGAAGGTAGTATCAGGAAATAAGATTTTTTAAAAATCTTAATTGTTACTTATGTCCCTGCCTCTTTGACAGTGGGTATAGAATATAATTTAAACTTTTCTTGTTGACTCATGTTATCCAGGGATACCACCATTTAAAAGAAGTTAGTTTCTGAACAAATAATTGACACTATTTACTGTTTGTAAAGAGTTGTCGTAATAGGTATTAAAATGGTTTATACACACGTAGTTGTAATATCGTGGTGCCTTTGAACTCTTCTGCGGGTGTTTAGGGCGAATACACCTATACAACAATAGGTGTATTCTTCCTATTTTTAATAGTCAATAGACTGCTTTAGTTTTGGGTTTCTGTATCTAGGGAAAGTCAACTAGGTATTTTAATATATAGACTCTGACACATCATTTTTGGTTGCTAGGGGCTTTCAGGAAAACGTGCACTTCCAGGTACTGAGATACATTTCAGGGAGTTGATTGAGTTTTGCTGGACAAATGACTGTGGAATAATTTTACTTTTTTATTTCTTCTGATTCAAACTTTTTGCCTCCATGAAAGGTAATGCACATTCCTCAGCTGTGATTTGAAAAATTCTTATGGTAAACCCATTCCTCAATGTCAGTGAAAATTGTTAAATTCTTTTTCAGTCCTAGAGTTTTGTTTCTGGGTCTCCACAGAAGCTCGTGTCTGATTCTTCACTTTGCTGTTTCCCCCACTATAGTCTGATCCCGACCTCCCAGCAGATGTGCAGACGCCGTCTTCAGCTGAGCTGGGGAGGTATCCAGGCCTGCCCTTCCCGGCCTCCCAGTACATCCCGCCCCAGCCGTCCATCGAGGAGGCGCGGCAGACCATGCACTCCCTCCTGGATGATGCTTTTGCCCTCGTGGCCCCCAGCAGCCAGCCCCCTAACACTGCAGCTGCAGGCCCTGGGGTCCCAGCCGGCCTGCCTGTGAACAGCACCCCTTCCCGGGAAGAGAGACGAGCCACCCAGTGGGGGTCCTTCTACAGCCCAGCTCAGACGGCCAACAACCCATGCAGTGTAAGTGTGGACCTTCTAGAATTCTCTTATGGGCAAGATGTCGGAGCTTTGTTGCCTGACTGCCTCGTTTTCAGGATCCCTGCAATACTCTTGTTGGATTTGATTGGAATTAAAGCTTGGATGATGAGTCTTAGTTTTTATTATTTTCTAGGTTAATACTCAGTGTTGAAAGCATTCTTTTGTACAACTCAGGTGTTTTGTGGAGGTATCTTCCTGAGCTCCCTTTGTTATCATGAAATAATAGGTGGAGTATGTGTCAAAATATATTCTCATTGATGTCTCCATAAGAGGTACAGTTAAGAATGTACTAGAATCATTAAGTTTCTTTGTGTAGGCCACCTGGGACTGAAGAGGTGAGGTGAGGGTCTGGGTGTAGGCAGCTAGTCCACAAGTAGCCAAGCACAGTTCTTTTCAAATACCAGATTTCCATCTTGGGAGTTGACATTTCAGTGTTTCATCTGTCTTTGTGATCCTTTATGTTTTTCATATTCAGTCAGACCTTTCAAATGTACCTTCTCAAGTCACGGAGAAGAAGTAGAACTCAAGGATGTAGCATTAAATATTATTTTTTGCTAATTTCAGATTAAACGATCAGACTGAACCATTTGACTCTGGAAAGATGTTAATAGGTTACAATTTAAATTTCTTCTTCAAGGAGTGTTTATACAGGGTTCCTCTAATTTTGTTAATCATATTAAAGTTAAATTGGGTGGTAATAAACATATGTTAAAAGAATTTTCATCTCTGAAATTGGTATGAATTTTGAAAGTATGCTCTTCTCAATAGATTGTTTCCTTCAAGACATGGTGGGCCTGAGGTATAGATAACGGCTACCATGCAGGGGAAAAATATTCAATCTGGTCATTGTTGTTTTAAATATAAAAATATAGATAGTTTCAACAATAACTATTAAACTACTTCATAATTACAGTTGGTATATAATTGTAACTGGTAGTTTATAATCTTTAAGGAAATGGATGATACTGAACAAAACTCGGTGATGAAATGAATTTGCCTATAGCTGCTGTCTGTTTAAGCTTCTCTCATTTGTTTATTCATTCAAATGTATTTATGGAGCACCTGCCATGTTCTGGGTGCTCGGGAAACAGAGGTGCGTGATGCACTACTCCAGCTCTTACGTCCCAGTGCGGGTATGTGGACCGTTGAAGCAGTAGCTTAGTACAGCACGGTGTGGCAGGTGTCATGGCAAGAGGAAAGTATGTGGGGGGAGCCCTTGACTGAAAGTGCTTGGGAAGGATTTTATAGACAAAACGAAATCTAAGTGGAAGTCTGAGGGTCATTAGTGGTTATCAATTAAAGAAGAATATTTCAGGTAGTGGGGAAGCTATCAGAGACACAGAAGTGAAAGTGTCTGGTACAGACTCCCTCTTCTGGACAAGATGGAGGAAAGGATCTAGATTTACCTTCTCTCCAGAAACAACTAAAGTAACTGAACAAAATATATGGGTTTTCACAACGTTGGACGTTAGAGATGAGTAGAACCCTACAGTCACCCCAACTGTCTTGAGAGAGTTTCTAGTCTTGAGAGAGTTTCTAGCTACGGTGCAGGGCGGAAGACCCCAGGCAGAGCTCAGTGGTCTCCCTGAGTTGAGAAAACAGAGTTGAGAGTCTGGGGAGGAAAAGGCAGCTAGAGTTCACAATAGACAGTGCAGGAAAGCAGAGAGATGCACAGAGAGAGAATTCCAGAGAGCTGCATGGAATCTTCACTTGAGTACTGACCAGTTTTAAGTACAGAACTACTCCCAAAAGATTAGCGGGAACAATCCTCAGAGCTCACATAAGCGTGGGAATATGTTCCTGCTGTGGACTGAATTGTATTCCCCCCAAGTTTGTATGTTGAAGCCTAAACCCCCATGCGAATATATTGGAGATAGAGTCCTGAAGGAGGAAATTAAGGTTAAATGAGATCATAAGGTTGGAAGCTTGATCTGATAGAACTGATGCCCTTAGAAGAAGAGAAAGAGATGCCAGAGCTCTCTCTCCACCATATGAGAACACAAGAAGGCAGCTGTCCACAAACCAGGAAGAGAACTCTCACCAACAACTGAACCCTGCTGGAAACTTGATTGTGGATTTTCCAGCCTCCAGAACTGTGAAAAAGTAAATTTCTGTTGTTTAAGCCACCCAACCTGTGATATTTTGTTATGGCAGCCTGAGATGACTAATACAGTTTCTTTTGTACCAGTGTGAAAGACCTCATAATTCATGGAGCCTCGATTAGAGTACTCAGAGCTGCTCTCATTCTACCTAACACAGAAAAAAAGTAAGACCTGAACCTGAACAAAGCTCAAGAATATTTATAAAGAAAACCAAAACTATACAGTATCCAGCAAGGTCAACTTAATACTCAAAATCTGGCATCCAATCAAACTAACCAGACCAGCAGAGAAGCAAGAAAATGGCATAGATGGTAGCATTAGTAGACAGAGATATTAAAAGAATTATAATGGAGTTCTGTATGTTCAAGAAACTAGAGGAAAGAGTGAACATATTAATTAGAAGCATTGAAAATATTAAAGGATACAAATCAAATTTTGAAATGAAAACTATAATGTCTGAGATGAAAAATACGTACTGGATGGGATAAATGGCAGATTAGATTTGCAGAAGAAAAGATTAGTAAGCCTGAATGCATAGTAATAAAGACTATACAACATGAAACAAGGAGTAAATATTAGACCAAAAGATGAATAGCTCATTAGTGAGCTGTGGGACAACTTTAAGTAGACTAATATACATGTAATTGGAGTTCTTGAAGGAGCAGAGAGGGTGTCAGAAAGAAATAAAGGAATAATTTTTTCTGAATTTGATTGAAACTGTAAATCTGCAGATCCCCAAATTTGATGAACCATATGCACAAGAAATATGAGGAAAACGATACCAAAAATACGATGAAATTGCTTAAAATAAGTGATAAAGATCTTTAAATTATCCAGAGAAAAAGGGCAGATAACATACAGTGGAACAAAAGTAAGGATGACAGCAGAATTCTCATTGTCCAGAAAACAGTGGAACAAATATTTAAAGAACTGAAAGAAAAAACTGTCAACCTAGAATTCTATATCCAGTGAAGACCTCTTTTAAAAACTAAGGTGAAATAAAACCTTTTTCAGACACACAAAAGCTGAAAGAATGCATCACTGGCAGACCTGCTTTACAAGCAATGTTACAGAAAGTCCTTTAGGCAGAAGTAAAATGATACCAGATAAAGATCTGGACCTTCATAAATGAATGAAAAGCACTAGAAATGTAAATATGTGGGTAATTATAGGAAACTTTTTTCTTCATTATTTAAATCTTTAAAAAGGTAATTGACTGTTTAAAGCAAAGTAGTAACAAAGTATTGTGGGGTAGAAGTAAAATGTCTGAAAACTATAGCACCCAGACCAGATGGGGAGAAGTAGAAGGGGACTGTTTTAATGTTCTTACACCATGGGCAAAGTGGAATAATAGCACTTGAAGGTAGACTGTGATAGGTGAAAAATATATAACATATACCCTAAAGCAACCACTAAAAAAAAAATAATTGTAGCTAATAAGCCAACAAAGGAGTAAAAATGAAATAATAAAAAGGTAGTCCAAAAGAAGGTGGGAAAAAGAGGAAAAGGGGAACAAGGAACAGATGGGACAAATAGAAAGCAGGTACCAAGATGGTAGATTTAAATCCAGACCTGTCGGTAATCATATTAAATATGAACAGTTTAATATCCCCATTAAAGGGCAGAGATTGTCAGATTGGATAAAAAGCAAGATCCACTTATCCGCTGCTTACAAGACACCCACATTAAATATAAAGGCACGAGTAGGTTAAAAGTATGAGGAAGGATATACCATTGCTAACGCTCATCACAAACTCTGGAGTGGCTATACTGATATTAGCCAAAATAGTTCTCATAGTAAAGAATATTAACAAGGATAAAGAGGATTATTTCATAGTAATAAAGTGGCCAGTTCATCAAGAAGTCATAAAAATCTTCGAAGAGACAACCCTCAGAATGGGAGAAAATATTTGCAACTGACAAAGGATTAATCTCCAAAATATACAAGCAGCTCATGCAGCTCAATATCAAAAAAACAAACAACCCAATCCAAATATGGGTGGAAGACCTAAATAGACATTTCTCCAAAGAAGATATACAGATTGCCAACAGGCACATGAAAGGATGTTCAACATCACTAATCATTACTGAAATGCAAATCAAAACTACAATGAGGTATCACCTCACACCGGTCAGAATGGCCATCATCAAAAAATCTACAAACAGTAAATGCTGGAGAGGGTGTGGAGAAAAGGGAACCTTTTTGCACTGTTGGTGGGAATGTAAATTGATACAGTCACTATGGAGAACAGTATGGAAGTTCCTAAAAACTAAAAATAGAACTACCATATGACCCAGCAATCCCACTACTGGGCATATACGCTGAGAAAACCATAATTCAAAAAGAGACATGTACCACAATGTTCATTGCAGCACTGTTTACAATAGCCAGGACATGGAAGCAACCTAAGTGTCCATCGACAGATGAATGGATAAAGAAGATGTGGCACATACATACAATGGAATATTACTCAGCCATAAAAAGAAATAAAATTGAGTTATTTGTAGTGAGGTGGATGGACCTAGAGTCTGTCGTACAGAGTGAAGTAAGTCAGAAAGAGAAAACCAAATACTGTATGCTAACACACACACACACACACACACACACACACATATATATATATATATAATCTAAAAAAAAAAAGGTTATGATGAACCTAGGGTCAGGACAGGAATAAAGATGCAGACATAGAGAATAGCCTTGAGGACATGGGGAAGGGGAAGCGTAAGCTGGGACGAAGTAAGAGAGTAACTTTGACATATATACACTACTAAATGTAAAAGTGATAGCTAGTGGGAAGCAGCCGCATAGCATACGGAGATCAGCTCGGTGCTTTGTGACCACCTAGAGGGGTGGGATAGGGAGGGTGGGAGGGAGACGCACGAGGGAGGGGATATGGGGAGATATGTGTACATATAGCTGATTCACTTTGTTATACGGCAGAAACTAACACAACATTGTAAAGCAATTATACTCCAATAAAGATGTTTTTTAAAAAAGTGTAAATAAAAAGAATTTTAGAATAAATGGATCTTTTTACACAAAACAAAAAAGTCATAAAAATCTTAAATGTTTATGTGCCTAGTAATAGAGCTTCAAAATACGTGAAGCAAAAACTGACAGAACTGCACGCATGTATAAACAAATCTACAATTCTGGTCAGAGATTTCAGCACTCCTCTTTCAGGAATTGATAGCAGGGATGCAGTCAACCCTTGAAATTAGTTCTGGGGAACTCATGGGAAGTGGGAAGTAAAAGTGGTGAGATGTGACGGAGGAGAGGGAAAGGAAGAAGCGGAGAGGTTAGGAGCCTAGACCTCATCCTGAGGGCAGTGCCTGGATCCTGAAGGGCTTTGAGCAGGCTAGAGACATCATTAGGTGTGCCTTTTGGAAAGATTGCTCTCATTTTACACTGGAGAGTGGTTTGTCACAGTGCAAGAGAGGAAGAGTCAACATGGCTTCAGCATGTTTAATTGCTGATGGCACTGAGCCAGTGTAGGAGGAGAGCTTGCTGATACAGGAAAGGGGATCCAGAGTACTGGTGGAGGAATTATCTTCAGAAATGAAGGGATATATTTCTTCCAGTTTAATGGGAGGGAGAAAGAATTGGGTGCAAGTACAATCCGGTTTGTAGTTGGGTGGCAGTACATTGCAGGACCACCCATCTCATGGTTTCTGTTCTCACAGTAGAGAAAGCAGAGTCATATGTTGAGAATGAGACATGTGTGGCAAGGCAAGGCAAGAGGGTTGAGGGAGAGTAGAAATTTGAAATACTTATCGTGGAGAATGAGAGAAAACAGATTAGGGATGGCGTAATTACTTAGCATTGAGGCCGCTGTTCAGACTGACGATCGTGAAGTTATAGTGGCACAGATTAAAGTCCTGTAGTTTTGTTTATCAGCATTCAGATACCCAGGTGTAGACAAGGAGAAAACAGGCAGTTGGAGTGATCTGGAGCTGGGGCTTTATCAGGCATGTGTGATGAAAGGACAACTGGGAAGAGATGTTGTGCAGATCAGAGGGTGCATTTGAAGCGATGATAGACGATACACTGAAAGGGAAAGTAGTGGGCAAGTAAACATGCTGGAGCTTTGTAGATTCTTCCTCTCAAATCTACCCACTGCATTACACTGGTCGGAGCCATCATCATCTCTCACCAAGATTATTGGAAGGTTTCCTAGTCATCTCCCTGCCTGTGGTCTTGAAAGTAGGATGTCAGGGTGGTGGCTGACAAGTGAAATGCTGTTTATTGGTGTTGAGCAGACTGAGAAGCTGAGAGGCTAACACAGTAGATGCATCCTGTGGGTGACAGGAGGACTTGGAGTGAAGAGGGAGACCTTCCAGGAGCCTTTCTGCTTAGTCGCGTTTTTCCAAAAGGAGAGCTCTCGTCTCACTTCCCGACCTGAACTTGTTTGCTGCTGGCATCTCCGTGTTGCTTCTCTTTGCTCCTTGAATTGTTCAGCGCAGAAATTGGTGGCCATCTTAATCTCTCCCTTTCTGATAGAAGATGTATATGTCATAGCCTCTAGGAAGCGTAAATAGTTCTTGGCATTCAACCACTTTTTCTGAATCATTTTCCGCCCTTAATAACCAACGTCCATTTTATCTTTGGATTCAGTTCTTTCATTCACTTCAGGGAAACTTTCTTTTCTTTTATTTCTGAAATAATTGTCTTACTCTGTTCTATTTATCGGAGTTGAAGGTACCAATTATTTTTATGTTGGCTCATCTTGGTCTCTTTTCTGTATCTGTCATTTATCTCTAGTTGCTTTAGCTACTTTGTTCTTTTTTCTCTGCCTTCAGTTATGGTTATCGTGGGCCTTTTCTCTGTGCCATTGATTTGCTTTTAAACCGTATCTGTTCTTTTCCCCATTAGTTGATTTCTTAAAGTCATACTGGCATTATTTTGGTCCTCACATTATTTCCATAGTTCTGTGGTCTCCCGTTGTGTTGTTTTATTACCACATCTTTGAAGTTAGAAAGAGGAATGGCTATTCTTATTAAGTTAGGGGCCACACTGTGCTGCCAGGATCTTTCTTTCCCCCCTTGGCCACTGCTTTTCTCGGTTTAGGGCATATTTTACCCACTTATTTACTTGCTTGGTTTCTGCTGATCAAGTGCAGCAGTAATTTTTGACAGATCTGTATTACTATTTTTATTCTTTCCTCATTGTTCATGCGTGTTGCAGATTAACGATTCCGTGATAATGCCTTACGCCTCCATCTTAACCAACAACGCAGACCCATGGCAAGATTTTTATAAATACTCTTATCGAGTGGTTTGGATGTGAACTTTTGATGTTACCCTTCATATTTTGATGGGAGTGGTAGCAACTTAATCTAGTGGAAAATCAGAATCATTGGTTGTATTTGGGCATCTCTAATGTAACTTCACTGTGTTTATAAATTGGTTGTAAAGTTACTGTTTGTTGGCAGGAGGAACCTGATCACTGTTTATTTGCTCCTGCTGACTGTGGTGAAAAACCACAGGAATGTGGATTTCAGGGTGCCCTCAGTTACCCCATGAACCTTTATTTACCATCTGATGACATTTTTAATTCTTTTCTTGCCAGCATAAAGATGTTAGTTATACGTTGGTGAGTCAGGCCACTTAATAGGTGGTATTTCTGCTTTCCTGAGTAAAGTTAACCTCCGTGGAGTTGTCCTCTAAGTAGCAGGTGTGAGTACCTGAGCTAAGATATTTTACAAGCAGACCTTACCGTCTGGTTGCTTTACCTCAGGCCCCTCCAGACTCCACTCACCACTTGCCTTTCTTGCTCTCTTGACTTGTTTTATACTGTATAGAAAGAAAGGATGCATTAAAAAGGGATTTTTATTCGCCTAGCTGATTGAAACCTTAAAGTTCTCTTTTGTCCTCCAAACTTTTTTACACGTGTGACCCACTTAAAGGAAATGCCTGCCGTCTGTCTGCAATTTTTTTTACAACCTTTTCACTGGGGGCATGTAGTCTCTAGAAAAATAGTATCCTTTTTTTTGCGGTACACGGGCCTCTCACTGTTGTGGCCTCTCCCATTGCGAAGCACAGGCTCCGGACACGCAGGCTCAGCGGCCATGGCTCACGGGCCCAGCCGCTCTGCAGCACGTGGGATCCTCCCGGACCGGGGCACGAACCCGTGTCCCCTGCATTGGCAGGCGGACTCTCAACCACTGCGCCACCAGGGAAGCCCTAGTATCCTTTTTCTGACTACAATAGATTGGAAATGCCTAGCAGTACAGTAATAAAACAGTTAAAGAGTAGATAGCTACTTTGCATTGATTTTCTTTTAGTTTATCACTTATTAGATCTTTTGAAATCCTGATAGGTAAACTGTTAAGCCTTGATCCTTGTTTTTGGTTTTATTTTGCATGTGACTATGTTTAAAAAGTCCAACTGTGCTGAAAGCACAAGGGCCACTGTAAATAATCTTTATCCAGTCTCAGATTTCTGTTTAATTATTTGGAAAAGGAATTGACACTTCTTTTCGTCCTATTTCTCTCTTCTTCGATAATCCCCTTTGGCTTTTTTACCTCAGTTGAGGAACTCTACAGGGTTCTAACCTTTGTCCCTTTGCCAAGGGAGGGGAAGCACTGAGGGTCAGAGGTGAAGTAATTTGAGCGCAGTTTCATGTCTAATAATCCCTTCAGAACTCTGTGAGGTACAGAGATTGTTCTGTACTTCTTGGCCTAAGGAAATATACCAAGAGAAGTGGAGTAGTTTGGTCAGTGTGACTGACTCCAAAGCTCCTACTCCCCACCCCCCCGCACCAAACCCCGCAAAGTAGCGATTTATTCAGGAGGGGAAGTCTGGTTTTAGGAATTATGGGTGGTGCAGCCCAGTGGTTAAAAGCATTTCAGAAAGATAAATTAGGAGGAAATTGTTTAACTTCCTTGTATGTTGGTTTCATCTGTAAACAGAGATAGTGAGCACTTCTTTGTGTTGCTGTGGGCCTGAGTTAGTGTTCATACAGTGCATAACAAAATAATAATTCAGTAAATGGCAGCTTAGAAAAATAAAGATCTAATATTAGAGCAGGTCCAGAAGCAAGGCTGACTTACTAACTTAACTTGGAGCTCCTGATCCTGGACAACCTATTGGTTTAAACTGACTGGAGTTGGATGGATGCTGTCCAGAGTTACTGTCCTGCTAAAATACCTGATTCCAAAATAATGATTCATAGTTGTTGAAAAGAAGTGTTAAAATCCGAGTCCCACGTATGCTAGGGTTAAGATATGTTGATTTCATGAGGAATGCAACATAGGTCTAGGTTTCTTTAAATCTGGGAGACTTCCTTGGTGGCACAGTGGTTAAGAATCTGCCTGCCGATGCAGGGGACACGGGTTCGATCCCTGGTCGGGGAAGATCCCACATGCCACGGAACAGCGAAGCCCAGGTGCCACATACTGAGCCTATGCTCTAGAGCCCAAGAGCCACAGCTACTGAGCCCACATGCCACAACTGCTGAAGCCCGTGTGCCCTAGGGCCCACATGCCACGACTACTGAGCCCGTGTGCTACAACTACTGAAGCATGCATGCCTAGAGCCTATGCTCTGCAGCAAGAGAAGCCACCGCAGTGAGAAGTCCGAGCACCGCAACGAAGAGTAGCCCCTGCTCGCCACAACTAGAGAAAGCCTGCGCACAACAACGAAGACCCAACGCAGCCAAAAAAGAAAAATAAATTCTGGTGCCCTCTTGCTTCAGTGAAAGAGCACTTGGTTAGTGCAAGTTAGTTCAAGTAAAAAGAGTTGATTGAAGGATACATGGACACCTTATGGAATTTAAGGGCAGGGAGTATTGGCTGGGCCTCCTTGGTACTAGAAAACTGTCAGAAACTGAAGGTGTTCACTTCACCCTTTAGGGTCTAACTTATGGTTCTCTTTATATTCTTTCTCTTTTTATAGCATTCTACAACATGGTACAGCATTTGCATTGTTTAGTTTCTTGAGTGTATTTGAATTGCTGTTGGGCACCCACTAGATCTGGTGACCATTGTGGCCCATGTTGATAGAGTCATTTGTACTAAATGTGGCCATTTAAGGACCACCTTTTTAGCAGAAGATACAGGTTTGTAGAGGATAAGCCTACAGAGAAGAGCAGGTGCAGAAACCCTGTCTGTTATTAATATTTTCACAAAAGAAAGAAAGGTCTAGAAACTAGTTGTGTGTTTATTAGCCCAGTTCCCCAAACTGAAACTTCTAGCATTACTTGATGGCAGAATGCCCTGATAGCATGCTAACTTTTTATGAGAAAATAATTCTCTTGGAAGTTGATCCTGCAAATCTAAATTTGTAAGTTTGCTGTTGTCACTTTATAATAAGTATTGAATGTTAATCTTCATCTTCTTTTGAATTTCTTCCAGAGATATGAAGACTATGGAATGGCTCCCCCATCAGGCCCATTACCAAGGTAAGGTTTTTAGGAGAAAATGTATCAGGACTTTCTCACATATGCTGTTTCTTAAATTTTGCAGATTTGTTTCTTTTAGCTAATGTGAGCAGATGAAAAACTCTTGAGTTGTGTGTTATCTTGATCTAACCAGAAGAGGGGGAAAAAAGTTGGAATTTAAGTCCTGCTTCCAGTAGTGACAGACTAGATAATTTGCTGATGATAACTGGAAAAGCTAGACAAGATTTAAAAATAAAAACAAAAAACCAGGTGGCTGACAGGGCAGTGAAGCAGTATGGGGCCAAGATCTAGCAAATCCAGAGAGATGAGCCCTGCCTTTCTCCCGCGGATACCTGCTGATTCCAGAGGAGGTGACTGAGAAGCTGAGCAAAACTTTTGACAGACTCATGAGGCTTGCTTAAAAATGCACCATATTGAAAGTTGTGTGGTACACGTAAAGCCATGTTAGTGGGGCACTTTGATGCCTTGAAAGAATCAAAATATATTTGAAAAGAAAAATGGCTGAAAATCAATAATCTAAGTGTCTGTCTCAATGTTAAAAAAAAGACCTAATAAACCTAGGGAAGTAGAAGGAAGGAAATAATAAAAATAAGAATAGAAATTAATGAAGTAGAAAACAAATACCATACTAGAGAGGACCAACAAAGCTGAAAGTTAGTTCTTTGAAAAATTCCTAGAAAGAGAAAACCTGAATAGTCCTATAACTATTGAGATTAAAGTCATTATTAAAATTCTTCCCACAAAGGAAACTTCAGGGCCAGGTGGCTTCAACAGTGAATTCTACCAAACACTGAAGGAGTAAAAGATACCAATGTCATACAAACTCTTCTAAAGAACAGAAAAAAGAGAAAACACTCCTCAACTCATTTTATGAGACCAGCATGACTTTGATACCAAAGACAAGAAGGACAAGGACATTGTAAGAAAGGAAACATTAAGGGCCAGTTTCACTCCTGACCATAGATGCCAAAAATTTGAAACTATACATTAGCAAGTATATCCAGCAATATAATCAATAGGATATCTATCATATCATAATCAAATTGGATTTTTTTCCAGCATTGCAAGAGTAGTTTAAAATTTTTAAAAATCATTGTAATTCTCCACTTTGCGGTGAATAAAGGAGAAAAATGTTCTCATTTCAATAGATACAACATTTGATAAAGTTCAACATCCATACATGGTAAAAATCTTAGCAAACACAGGATAGGAGCAGACTGATAGTAATCTGATAATAAGGTATCTTGGCAAATATTGCTTAATGGTGAAATGTTAAAAGCTTTCCTCTTGAGAGCAAGAGCGAGACAAAGAGGCCGGCTTGCATCACTTCCATTCGGCATTGCCCTGTGGGGTCCTGGCCAGTGTAATAAGGCAAGAAAAAGAAACAAAAGGAGTAAGGAATTCAAAGAGAGAAATAATACTGTTATTATTCACAGATGATATAATTTTGTAGCAGAAAAAACTAAAATGTCAACTCATGGATTGTTAGAAGTAAGTGACTTTAGCAAGATGGCTGAATAGCAAGATAGTTAAATTACAAGGTAGCTGGATACGAGGATTACAGAGATCAGTATACAGCATTATAAGCCCAGTATCCAAAAATCCGTTCTGTTTATGAGCAGTTACAGAAAATAAACAATTTTAAAGATACTGTGTAAAATAGCATTCAAAAATATAAAATACCTCAGGATAAATCTAACTGAAGATATTCAAGCCTTCTAAAGAAAGATATTCATGGATTGTGCAACTCAGTATTTTTTAAATGTCAGTTCTCCCCCAGTGATCTGTAGATTTATTGCAGTCCCATTCACAATCCCAGTAGTTTGTTGGGTTTTTTAATACCTGGAAATTGACAAACTCACTCTGAAATGTATGTGGAAATGCAAAGGGCCAAGAACAGCCAAGACACTTTGAGAAAGAAGAATAAGATGTTAGGATTGTTCTAAATGTTATAAATTACTGTCAAGGAATTAAGAGTGTGGTATAAAGCAAGACAAACAGACCATTAGAACAGAAGAGAGGGTTGGTGATTCAGACCCACATGTGAATAGACAGTTGATTTATTTCAGTGAAGGAATTGTAGATAAACAGATTTAGTCTCAGAAATCATATTCAACTATCCCTTTAATGATCGGAAGTCACACAGAAGTAGGAATGTTATCTGCTTCCTCCTTACTTTTTCTTTTTTAAAAAATTTATTTATTATTTATTTATTTTTGGTTGCATTGGATCTTTGTTGCTGCGTGCGGGCTTTCTCTAGTTGTGGCAAGCGGGGGCTACTCTTTGTTGCGGTGTGTGGCTTCTCACTGCGGTGGCTTCTCTCGTTGGGGAGCACGAGCTCTAGGTGCCCAGGCTTCAGTAGTTGTGGCACGTGGGCTCAGTAGTTGTGGCTCGCTGACTCTAGAGCCCAGGCTCAGTAGTTGTGGCGCACGGGATTAGCTGCTCCACGGCATGTGGGATCTTCCCGGACCTGGGCTCAAAGCCGTATCCCCTGCATTGGCAGGCGGGTTCTTAACCACTGCGCCACCAGGGAAACCCACTTTTTCTTTTATTTGCCCTCATTTTCAGCAGGATTTCTTTTATTTTTCCCCAACCCTCCTCCCCCACCAAGGCAGTGCTTTGTAGTCCAAAAGCAACAAAGGGAACAGGTGGAGATTAGGTGATCCCGGGCAGAAGCTAATGATAGGGGGACCAGGTGACCTGATTTGCCCAGTTCAGTCCTAATTTACAGCTGTTGTTCAGTGTAATTATTAATAAATTTCACTCTCAAAAGTGTTCTGGTTTGGATAATAAATTTTACGGTCACCCAAGATAAAAGATTCTAGAGTATTTGGAGTGCACTGAACTATCTGAGCACACAATTTAGGATTAAAAGGATGCAAATGTAGGCCAGGAGGGTGCTTATTGACTGGGTAAAGCAGAAATAAGTAAAGGACAAGAGATAGTTCCTGGGTGGATGGTCCAGAGATTATGATTAGGTTAAGTGAGCTCCAGTTTACAGATCTGGAAGAAGGAGTGTGCATTGGCTAAGCTCTTAGATATGTAAGGCCAGAGAGGTCAGACATCTGTTTCCGAGGTCAATCTAAAACAGCAGCATTTATTTAAAGAGATTAATATAGGTAGCCTGAGTTTCAGTTTATGAGCTGTACTCCAGAAATCACAGTATAGAATAAGGGCAAGTTGGTGTACTTTCTCATCGAACAGGTATAATCTGTTAATTACTAGTTAACTGTCATTTGCAAGAAACTGTAATTAAATTATCATCTTTTTTTATTCTTAAATTTCTTTAGAAGAGTGGTTCTCAGGGTGAGATTCTTAGATCCCTAGAAGGTCCTTGAGAACCGTTCAGGGAGGTCTGTCAGGTCAAAAACTATTTTTTATAATAATATTGTTATCTGACTTCTCTCATTCAGTTGACCCTTGCACCAAGGTGCGAAAGCAATGGTGGGTGAAACTGGTGCCTTAGCATGAATCCAGATGGTGGCACCCAGCTGTTGACGGACTCGCTCCAGTGTTCTTCACTGCTGGGCAATCACAGCTTTTTTTTTTTTTTTTTTTTTTTTGCGGTACGCGGGCCTCTCACTGCTGTGACCTCTCCCGTTGTGGAGCACAGGCTCTGGACGCGCAGGCTCAGCGGCCGTGGCTCACGGGCCTAGCCGCTCCGCAGCATGTGGGATCTTCCCGGACCGGGGCACGAACCCGTGTCCCCTGCATCGGCAGGCGGACTCTCAACCACTGCGCCACCAGGGAAGCCCCACAGCTTTTTTTTAAATGCCAGTTTTATGTTAGTATGTTATTGATGAAGTAGTAAAAATTAATTTTATTAAACCTAGACCCTTGAGTCTCTAACAGTCTGGGTGACAAAAGAGGAGATGCATATAAAGCACTTCTGCTGAATATGGCCTTTTGAAGAAAGGCACTTCTTCACTTGTTTGAGTCGAGAATTGAACTAACTGGTGCCATGTTTTTGCTTGAACAAACAGCCAGCGGACTTAGGTGTTTGGCCTCGAAAATGAACCTGTCACTTCAAGGAAAACAACTGACAGCATTTGTTGCCAATAATAAAATTGAGCTTTCAGGTGAAAATTAGAATTTTGGAAACTTGTCTGCCACCATGCAATTGACAGCTTCCTAGTACTTAAAGCCTTCTCTGATGAGCTCAATGGTGATATTAATGAATGTGATTTGGGGTTACTGTAAAATAAAACGTGTCAGTAAAATAAAAGTCTGCATAACTCATTGAACCAGTATTTTCTAAATGACCAATGTCGTAAAACCATGCATAGGTCTATTCAAAGTGCAAGAAAGACCAGTGGTTTTAATGTAACAGAGATGAAAAGTTCATTGATACTGTTTCAGAGTCTGTATTGCCACTCACCTTAAGGAAATATTGTTGAGTTCTGATGTGGTTTCAAAGAAGAATATTTAACCGAAATACTATTTGAATATTATCTGGAAAGGCTATTAAAATCTTCCTCCTTTTCCCAACTACATATTTATGTGAGGTGAGCTTTTCTTCTTAAAATAACTGATGGCAACTGATTGAATACAAAGTTTATGAGAATCTAGATGTCTCCTCTTAAGGACATTTTTTTTAAATGTAGAATTCTTCTCATTTAATTTTTTTTGAGGGGGGTGGAAAATATCGTTAATTTTATAAAAAATGTTGACATGTAATAGGTTTAATAATGTTATTTTTAAATGAATATTTAATTTTTTCAGTTTTAATTTTGAACATGAAAACTATCTATAGGTACGGTACGCATAAACAAAAGCTCTCGGGAGTCCTCATTTTTATGAACTAAATAGTTTGAGAACCACTGCTTTAGAGCACTGGTTTTTAGCCTTGATGAAGCTCAGGGTCATCAGTGGAGCTTTAAAAACTACCAGTGTCTGGGTCTCACGTCTAAAGAGTCTGTTTTCATTGGTCTCGGGTGCAGCATGGGCTCCCCAGGTAACGCTACCATGCGGCCAAGGTTGAGAACCACCCCTTTAGTTGGGCGCTGGAGGTGAACGGGCCCCGGGGCTTGAGCCACACCCTCTTTGGGTCTGTAAACTAGAGCATTTCTTCTTCAGTCATCCAGCGGA
The DNA here is from genome assembly GCF_003676395.1 of Aethalodelphis obliquidens. Taxonomy (NCBI): domain Eukaryota; kingdom Metazoa; phylum Chordata; class Mammalia; order Artiodactyla; family Delphinidae; genus Aethalodelphis; species Aethalodelphis obliquidens. Next base: position 14,654,743 of record NW_020837949.1, read on the forward strand.
TTGGACAAGCATCAGCTGTGTTCCGGCATGTATACTGGATGGCATATATACTTTTCATAGCCCTGGAGATTTGTCTGTGAGCAAATAGAGTCCCTGCCCTCAGAGGGCTCAGAGCCCATCTTTTATTTTCCTAGTTCATTTCCTTCCTTTTGGAGTCTGATGCTTTAATAAGAGGAGCCATTACATGTTAAATAATTCCTTTTGCTATTTTCTCATTTTCTGGAGAATATACAGTTTTATAATGTCATCAAATAACTAGTTTAGGCCAATTCCAAATTTGCGATAATTGGTGGATAATTATCCAGTATGGTCTTTTTGGCAGTGCTTGTATTTTGCATTGTCTGTCAGTCAATCAACAAAACAAAGAATGTATCCTGATAGCCTACATGATTTCCCATACCTTGCAGGTGCTGTGCTTTGCAGTGGGTCTTGTCTCCCTTATTAATTGTTTTGTATTTGAACCTTGTTGCATAGCACTTATACCAAACAATATTCAGACATATTCATTTTTAATCTGGGAGAGGAGATGGATAATGAGCCAACAGACAAATAGGTCTTATTTTTCCTTAAGGGCTGAGGGTGGACCTAATAAAGTGCCGGAGTCGGGCAAGTGTGGTCCTGACGCTTGGGTGCGCTTTGCTTTCAGACCAGGTTTTGGCCCCGGTTTGCTGCAGTCTGCAGAGCTGCTGCCTGCCGAGCCCCAGCAGCCCCAGGCCTCGTCTGAAGCCACCTCGTGTGCTGCCCGAGGGATCTACCCTGACGAGGTGTCATCGGTGGCCCGGCCTCGGCCTGTCGGGGGCACCACAGGTACACGTGGCTATTTACCTTGCGTTTCTTTTTAGCTAACTTCTGCAGAGATCATTTTCGACTTCCCAGAGCATCAGCATCCCGTTACTGGCCTCTTCCGCCGGTAAGAGCCGCGTCCCCTCGGATCCCGGTAAAGATGTAGGGCTAGGGAGGTAGGAAAGGAGAGAGTGGCTGAGATCCCAAGACTGATGGCCTCTGGTTTGTTCCTGAGTAAGTGTCTCGAAAACAGTCCCTTCACATGGAATTCACACCCACACCTCTTCCAGGGAAAACGTTTCTGAAGTCTTACAGTGAACTGAAAGACCTATTTCTGAGTGCTTGCAGTGGCACGAAAACAAGCGTTTATTTTAAAGAAGGCACTTGTCCAGTTTGTAATAAGCAACCTAAAAGTTGATGGAAAGTGACCAGAGGGAGATTTGTGTTTTATTTGGTCATTTCTGGGAGGGTATAACCACTGTTTTCTCCTTGAGCCTTACCTCCCTCATTTTTTCCCTTCTACCTTTATTAATAATCATCTTTTTCTCATTCTAAAGTGTCCTTGTCATTATCCCATGCCTCTATGCCTGTCCCTTCCCTGCTGTCACGCATGGGCAGAGTCGGCAGTGGAGGGCCTGGGGAAGCTGGTGGCCACATGGAACTGTTCTAGGTTTTTTTCCACCTCCTGTTTCATGTCATCATTAAAAGAACAATCCTAGTGTCATTTGTGAGTAGCCAGTGCAGTCCTTTACTTGGCAGTTCAACAGTGAAAGGTCACATTTTCTGAAGTTGTCTTCTAATTCATTACTAAACTTTTAAGTCTTTGCACACTGCTTTTCTTTACTTTCAGTATTTAGGTTTGCTTTAATTACCTGTTGGAAGTCAAATAAAATCTATACCAGATTATCTCCACATAGGAAATAAAAGTTCTCAGTTTATGTTCTTGAAAGAACATAAAGTGCCCAATTCCTGGAGCTCTTGAAGCCGGAGAGAGAATATGTTTTATTTTTAAAGGATTCTAAAATATATTTTAACTAGTTGTTTGGGAAACGTTACACATAATGTGGTTTACTTGTAAAACTACAATATTTAGTATATTCAGTGTAAAGATACAGGGAATTTTTTTTCACACCAAAATTAAAATTTAGGAATTAAAATTTTTTCATATATTCAGTTTTGCTTTTTCAGAAAAAGAGCTATAAATACCAATATTTTAACAATCTTTTTTGTCAGTTTTTGAGATGCATGTAGAAATTTGAGGAAAGGAAGAGCCCTTAGAATTTTGGTAAAGCAAAAAAGGTATAATGGTTTCTGAATTGAGTATCCTCAATAATTATATCCAGATTAGGAATAAATTTATTTTCAGAAAATGAGAAGAAAAGAAAAAAATACATTTGTCTCAGGGTCCCCTGGGAATTTTGTGATACTAGTTGAACCCACAACAAATCCTCATCAAGTTCAATAGATACTTGACGTTTATGAGGGATTCATTCTGAGATCTTTGTAAATCCCCACATTTTCAAACACTGCTAGACCTCATAGTTGATTTCCCTAATCAGTCCAACAGAAGCGTAAGTGGACCAGCTAAGAGACCCTTTCCAGACCCATAATGAGAGACACTGCTGGTTGTTGACACACAGCACCCAGCATGGCTGAGCTGATATTCTGACAAAGCAGTTGGCCGGTCGGCCTCCACCAGGTTGCCTGAGACCCAATCTTGTGCCCCAGATTACAAATCACTGTTGCATGTCATGAAACTTCATCTCATGAATAGTTGATACTATGAACACTGATTTGTGCATATCACTCAGTGTTCCCCGAGCTCTTTCCATTTCTTTCTTTTTTTTTTTTTCTTTCTGTTTCTTGTACAGCTACTCTAAAAAGTTCTCAGAGTTCATTATTACTCTGTCTTACTGCATTTTATTAGCAGGGCTCAGAGCCCATCTTTTATTTTCCTAGTTCATTTCCTTCCTTTTGGAGTCTGATGCTTTAATAAGAGGAGCCATTACATGTTAAATAATTCCTTTTGCTATTTTCTCATTTTCTGGAGAATATACCGTTTTATAATGTCATCAAATAACTAGTTTAGGCCAATTCCAAATTTGCGATAATTGATGGATAATTATCCAGTATGGTCTTTTTGGCAGTTCTTGTATTTTGCATTGTCTGTCAGTCAATCAACAAAACAAAGAATGTATCCTGATAGCCTATATGATTTCCCATACCTTGCAGGTGCTGTGCTTTGCAGTGGGTCTTGTTTCCCTCATTAATTGTTTTGTATTTGAACCTTGTTGCATAGCACTTATACCAAACAATATTCAGACATATTCATTTTTAATCTGGAGGAATATAGAAATTATATGTATGAAATATTTGAAGAGGAAGTTATTTTCTAATAATTTGCCATAAGGGATTAAATTGTGTAAAAATTTGAAATGGAAAAAATACTAAGATATACTAGAAAAGTTACTTTTCTGACTATGTAAAATTATCAAATATGTATATGTCTAAAACTTACCAAAAGCAAAAGGAAAGTAGTACCTAGGAAGATTTATAGCAGATATGACCAAGAGGTAATCTTATTATAGAGAATGGCTCATAAATTGATAAATGGGCAAACTGCAAAAGATAAACAGGCAAAGGACAGAAAGAAGGAATGCACAAAAGAAATGTGTGTGTATCATATGAAAGTAAACATGAAAAATGTCCAGTTTTGAAAATGATTAAAGAAATGCAAATTAAAACCATGATGAGCCACCATTTCAATCATGAAATTGTTTTTATGATAATGTGATGTGGTGAAATTAGCATTCGGTTTCTTTATCTGTACAATGGGGATAACTTTAGTACTTACCTCTTACGGTTATTTGATGATTGAAGAAGATAACAAATGTAAAGTGCTTAAAATAGTGCGTGGCATACAACAAATTTTAATAAATATTAGCGGCCATTATTATTACTATTGTATTATTTCCGGTGATGGTGTAAATCGTTAAACTTTCGGAAAGCAGCTTGGCAGGATAACATCATGAGCCTTTGATTTGGTAAGTTTGGGAATATAGGCTCCCCTCACTGAAGAAATGCAAAATACTGGAGAAAAACTACATGTACAAAGATGTTTATTGGAGCCTTATTCAGAATAGCAAACTACTGTGAGCTCCCTGAATACCCAGTTATAAGGGCATCAGTAGTAAACTGTACAGCTATTGAAAATGAAGAGCTCAGATAGAGCCAGAAAAAGGGAATTTAAGATTTCCTGGTTGCCTCCTTTGCATTTGGTACTTGACCTATTTTATCTCTTTTAATCCTTGAAATAACACTGTGAGGCAGACTTTTTAACTTCATTTGAAAAGTGAGGCGTTGAGGCTCAGCTGGAGTGATTACTGGGTGTCCGAGGTCACAGGACTTGTCAGTGGCTGAGCTGCAATGCAAACCCAGGCTTGCTCGGGGTGATGGGCCACTTGAATCATGGGGGAGCTTGTGCTGTCTCGTTAAGTGAACAAAGCAAGATACAGAATCCTGCCTGAACTGTGACCTCAACTACTGTTACAATTTTAACACAAAGGTATGCTTTTCTCCCTATGCAGCTGTCTGAACCTTTATAAGTGATGGGGAACACTGTGCTGCATTTCTGTTCTTTGCAACATTTGCTCAAACAATGTCTGTTGGGCAAACAGTACTGATAGTTCTAATAGTTTTAATACTGTTATGAATCTTCAGTAACTGACAAGCACTCCTGCAGAGTACGTTTTTAAAAATGTATTTGATTAACAGAGGCTGTTAATTAGGCAACTAGAGTAGGAGTAGACTTGAAGATGGAGGGGGCCACCTCCCTTATCTCTGTGAAAACCCTGAACCTTTGTGGGACCAGTCTGAGCATCACAGATGAATTAGATGATCCTAGGAGCATTTGTAAATTGGTATTTTATTTCACAGTGTTTAAAGATCTGTTTTTCCTCCCTCCATCTGTTGAAAAGAGATATTTCCGTATGCCGAAGTTGATGGGGGAGAAAAATATGTTGTTTAAAGCCTGGCTTTCACAGCCACACAAGGCCGTAGTGAGTCTGAGTGTAGAATGAGTGCTAGAGATCATCTGTCTTTGCTATCAAGTATACCTCAATGAGAAGGCTGGGTGGGTGGCGTTAAATTTTTAATTATGATATGACTAAGTTATGAAAACAATGTGAGTGTAACAAAAATGTACTTTAACATTCTGAATTCACACTCTGCCTGTTAAGGAAACAAAAGCATATTGTATTTTCAGCCCCTTGTTAGTCTGAAAGCCATAAGCAAGAACCAGGTTTCAGCTTCATCGTGGCTCCAACAGCTTTCACTCCTTTTTTCTGAATCGATAAGGTCATCCTTATTTGTAGCCTCTACAGAAATGAATGGAAGGGCCCTCTGTTATGCCCTTTATTCCCAGTCCTTTGATGTCTGGCTGGGAAAATATGAACATCACTATTAGCCACTGTATTGAAAGGAAGTAAAAGCCTGCAAACCCAGAAACTCATGGTCTGTTTTTCTTAGGAAATGTCTTCTCTGGAGGTAGAATTGGTGCCACGTTTGAGCAATGCTCGTATCCCCAGGGCGTGCTGTGGTCAGAACCGAAGTGTCTTACTGGGCAGCCTCACCCCCCTACCAGTGTTCACTGGGCCACTCATTGTGTTCCTCCAGGCTCCCAGATCCAGCACCTGACACAGGTGGGAATTGCCAGCAGAATTGGAGCTCAGCCAGTGGAAATCCAACCAGGCAGAGGCAGCCAGTATGGGGGACCAGGCTGGCCTTCGTACGGGGAGGATGAAGCTGGCCGGAGAGAGGCTGTGAGTACCTTGTGTTGGGATCGTCATTGAGAATTCAGACATGATCACTTAGTGTAGCTGCTGCTGCTTCTGCTCGGGGGATCTCTTTTTAAAACCTACATAAAGGTTTAACTCCCCTCACTTTTTTCCCCCTTGAGTGTGTTTTTTTCTTGCAGTTTGTAGATGGGAAATGCCCTCTGACCAGAGTGGGAGAGTATTGGCATTGAAATTTGGGAAAGTATATAATTTTTCTTGAGGTAGCTTTCAGGCTTGAAGTAGTGAGTTTTAAAAAATAACTTAAGAGGGCGGAGTCAACATGGTGGTGTGGGAAGACACCAAGTTAGCGTCTCCTCACAACTAGGGCATCTGCTGGCTGCTGGTGGGGACCCTGACATCCAAGGAGATGGGAGGAACCCCCAAGTGAACTGGTAGGATGTGGAGGGACAGAGGGGGAAGGAGAAGTGGAGGCCAGGCAGGATTGGTGCCCCTGAGGCTGGGGAGAACAGGAGGGGCAGGCGGGAGGGGCCCTCCAGGAGGTGCGGGAGAGGAGCGGAGGGCGATTGCCCCGCCCACTTGGGCATGGGGAGCCTGCTGGACTACCATATGAGGTCCCCTGCCCTCTGAGAACAGGGTTGGGGGGCACGCCTGGGCCCCTTCTGTTCCTTGAGCCTAAGCCCTGCCCCCCACAGCCCCCAGGGCCTTTTCCAGCCCTGTGGGTCCTCAACATAGGCCCTGCCCACTTGCCCAAACCTAGCCCTTGCTTAGGCCCCACCCTCCACAGCCAAGGCCTTTTCCCTGTTTTTTCTTTTTTTTTCTTTCTTTCTTTCTTTTTTTTTTCTCTCTTCTCCCTCCTCCTCTTTTTTTACTGTTGTGGTTCCATTGTACCTTCCGGTTGTTGATTCATCTATATTTTTATTTTTATATTCTTTCTAACATATCTGTTAGTTTCCTAGTCTAATTTTATTTTTTACTTTGTTATTGTTCTCTCTCTCTCTCTTTTTTTTTTTGCCACCCCACGTGGCTTGCGGGATCTTGGTTCATGAGCTGGGGACCGGGCCGAAGCTCCTGCGGTGGGAGCTCCATGTCAGAACCACTGGATAGCAAATAACCTCAGACCCCAGGGAATAATCATTGGAGTGAGGTCTCACGGGATCTCTCATCTCAGCACCAAGACCCACCTCTACCCGATAGCCTACAAACTCCAGCGTTGGAAGCCTCAGGCCAGACAACCAGTAAGACAGGATCACAATCCCACTCATTAAAAAAAAAAAAAAATGAGACAGCCAAAAAATATGTCACAGATGAAGGAACAAGGTAAAAACCTACGAGACCAAATAAATGAAGAGGAAATAGGCAATCTACCTGAAAAAGAATTCACAGTAATGATAGTAAAGATGATCCAGAACCTCAGAAATAGAATGGAGGCACGGATTGAGAAAATAGAAGAAATGTTTAACAAAGATCTAGAAGAACTAAAGAACAAACAGATGAACAACACAATAACTGAAACGAAAAATACATTAGAAGGAATCAATAACAATAACTGAGGCAGAAGAACGGATAAGTGAGCTGGAAGACAAAATGGTGGAAATAACTGCTGAGGAACAGAATAAGGAAAAAAGAATGGAAAGAAGACATTCTCAGAGACCTCTGGGACAACAGTAAACGCACCAACATTCGAATTATAGGGGTCCCAGAAGAAGAAGAGAAAAAGAAAGGGTCTAAGAAAATATTTGAAGAGATTATAGTCGAAACTTCCCTAACATGGGGAAGGAAATAGTCACCCAAGTCCAGGAAGCACAGAGTCCCATATAGGATAAACCCTAGGAAAAACGCACCAAGACACATATTAATCAAAGTAACAAAAATTAAATTCAAAGAAAAAATATTAAAAGCAGCAAGGGAAAACAAAAAATAACATACAAAGGAACCCCCATAAGGTTATCAGCTGATTTTTCAGCAGAAACTATGCAGGCCAGAAGGGAGTGGCAGGGTATACTTAAAGTGATGAAAGAGAAAAACCTACAATCAAGATTACTCTACCCAGCAAGGATCTCATTCAGATTCGATGGAGAAATCAAAAGCTTTTCAGACAAGGAAAAGCTAAGAGACTTCAGCACCACCAAACCAGCTTTACAACAGATGCTAAAGAAACTTCTCTAGGCGGGAAACACAAGAGGAGAAAAGGACCTACAAAACCAAACCCAAAACAATTAAGAAAATGGTAATAAGAATATACATAATAATAACCTTGAAAGTAATTGGATTAAATGCCCCAACCAAAAGACACAGATACAAAAACAATACCCATATAAAATGGGTCTGAATGGATACAAAAACAAGACCTATATATATGCTGTCTACAAGAGATCCACTTCAGACCTAGGGACACATACAGACTGAAGGTGAAGGGATGGAAAAAGATATTCCATGCAAATGGAAATCAAAAGAAAGCTAGAGTAGCAATACTCGTATCTGATAAAATAGAGTTTAAAATAAAGACTATTACAATACAGAGAAGGACACTACATAATGATCAAAGGATCAATCCAAGAAGAAGATATGACAATTATAAATGTTTATGCACCCAATATAGGAGCACCTCAATACATAAGGCAAATGCTAACAACCATGAAAGGAGAAACCAACAGTAGCACAATAATAGTAGGGGACTTTAACATTCCACTTAACACCAATGGACAGATCATCCAAACAGAAAATAAGGAAACACAAGCTTTAAATGACACAATAGACCAGATAGATTTAATTGATATTTATAGAACATTCCACCCCAAAGTGGCAGAATACACTTTCTTCTCAAGTGCACATGGAACATTCTCAGGATAGATCACATCTTGGGTCACAAATCAAGCCTCAGAAAATTTAAGAAAATTGAAATCATATCAAACATCTTTTCTGACCACAATGCTATGAGATTGGAAATCAGTTACAGGGAAAAATCTGTAAAAAACGCAAATACATGGAGGCTAAACAGTGCTCTACTAAGTTACCAAGAGATCACTGAAGAAATCAAAGAAGAAATAAAAAAATACATAGAAACAAATGATAACGAAAACACAATGACCCAAAACCTGTGGGATGTAGCAAAAGCAGTTCTAAGAGGGAAGTTTATAGCAATTCAGTCTCACCTCAAGGAAAATAAAAAGCTCAAACAATCCACCCCTACACTTAAAACAACTAGAGGAAGAACAAAGAAAACCCAAAGTCAGTAGAAGAAAGAAATCATAAAAATCAGAGCAGAAATAAATGAAATAGAAACAAAGAAAACAGCAGCTAAGATCAATAAAACTAAAAGCTGGTTCTTTGAGAAGATACTTATCAAGAAAAAAAGGGAGAGGATGCAAATCAATAAACTTAGAAATGAAAAAGGAGAAATCACAACTGACACTGTAGAAATACAAAGGATTATAAGAGACTACTACAAACAACTATATGCCAGTAAAATGGACAACCACGAAGAAATGGACAAATTCTTGGAAAGATACAATTTTCCAAGACTGAACCAGGAAGAATTAGAAAATATAAACAAACCTATCACAAATAATGAAATTGAAACCGTAATTAAAAATCTTCCAACAAACAAATCTTCCAGGACCAGATGGCTTCACAGGCAAATTCTATCAAACATTTAGAGAAGAGCTAACACTGATCCTTCTCAAACTCTTCCAAAAAATTGCAGAGGGAGAAACACTCCCAAATTCCTTCTATGAAGCCACAATCACCCGGATACCAAAACCAAAAGATATCACACAAAAAAATTATAGACCAATATCACTGATGAAGATAGATGCAAAAATCCTGAACAAAATACTAGCAAACAGAATGCAACAACACATTAAAAGATTCATGCACCATGATCAAGTAGGATTTATCCCAGGGATGCAAGGATTCTTCAGTATATACGTAGATCAATCAGTGTGATACACCACATTAACAAATTAAGGAATTAAAACCACATGATCCTCTCAATAGATGCAGAAAAAGCTTTTGACAAAATTCAGTTCAAAATTCATTTATGATAAAAAAAACTCTCCAGAAAATGGGCATAGAGGGAACCTACCTCAACATAATAAAGGTCATATATGACAAACCCACAACAAGCATCATACTCAGTGGTGAAAAACTGAAAGCATTTCCACTAAGATCAGGAACAAGACAAGGATGACCACTCTTGCCACTCTTATTCAACATAGTTTTGGAAGTCCTAGCCACGGCCATCAGAGAAGAAAAAGAAATAAAAGGAATACAAATTGGAAAAGAAGTAAAACTGTCACTGTTTGCCGATGACGTGATACTATACATAGAGAATCCTAAAGATGCCAGCAGAAGACTACTAGAACTAATCAATGAATTTGGTAAGGTTGCAGGATACAAAATTAATGCATATAAATCTCTGGCATTCCTGTACATCAACAATGAAAAATCAGAAAGAGATATTAAGGAAACAATCCCATTTACCATCGCAACAACAACAACAAAATACTTAGGAATAAACCTCCCTAAGGAGGCAAAAGACTTGTACTCATAAAACTATAAAACACTGATGAAAGAAATCAAAGATGACATAAACAGATGGAGAAATATACCATGTGCTTGCATTGGAAGAATCAATATTGTGAAAATGACTATACTACCCAAACCAATCTACAGATTCAGTTTAATCCCTATCAGACTACCAATGGCATTCTTCACAGAATTAGAACAAAAAAATTTGCAATTCGTATGGAAACATAAAAGACCCCGAATAGCCAAAGCAATCTTGAGAAAGAAAAATGGAGTTGGAGAAATCAGGCTCCTTGACTTCAAACAATACCACAAAGCTACAGTAATCAAGACAGTGTGGTACTCGCACAAAAATAGAAATATAGATCAACAGTACAGGATAGAATGCCCAGAGTTAAACCCACGCACATATGGGCACCTAATTTACGACAAGGGAGGCAAGAACATAACAGTGGAGAAAGTACAGCCTCTTCAATAAGTGGTGTTGGGAAAACTGGACAGCTACATGTAAAAGAATGAAATTAGAACATCACCTGACACCTTACACAAAAATAAACTCCAAATGGATTAAAGACCTAAATGTAAGACCAGACACTATAAAACTCTTAGAGGAAAACATAGGAAAAACACTCTTTGACATAAACCACAGCAAGATCTTTTTTGACCCACCTCTTAGAGAAATGGAAATAAAAACAGAAATAAACAAATGGGACTTAATTAAATGTAAAAGCTTTTGCACAGCAAAGGAAACCATAAACAAGACAAAAAGACAACCCTCAGAATGGGAGAAAATATTTGCAAATGAAACAATAGACCAAGGATTAATCTCCAAAATATACAAACAGTTCATGGAGCTCAATATCAAAATACAAACAATCCAATTAAAAAAATGGGTGGAAGACCTAAATAGACATTTCACCAAGGAAGACATACAGATGGCCAACAGGCATGTGAAAAGATGCTCAACATCACTAATCATTAGAGAAATGCAAATCAAAACTACAATGAGGTATCACCTCACAGCAGTCAGAATGGCCATCATCAAAAAATCTACAAACAATAAATGCTGGAAAGGGTGTGGTGAAAAGGGAACCCTCCTGCACTGTTGGGAATGTAAATTGATACAACCACTATGGAGAACAGTATGGAGGTTCCTTAAAAAACTAAAAATAAAGCTACCATATGACCCAGCAACCCCACTACTGGGCATATACCCTGAGAAAACCATAATTCAAAAAGAGACATGTACCACAGTGTCCATTGCAGCTCTATTTACAGTAGCCAGGACATGGAAGCAACCTAAGTGTCCATCAACAGATGAATGGATAAAGAAGATGTGGTGTATATGTGGTGCATATATACAATGGAATATTACTCAGCCATAAAAAGAAACGAAATTGGGTTATTTGTAGTGAGGTGGATGGACCTAGAGTCTGTCATACAGAGTGAAGTATGTCAAAAAGAGAAAAACAAATACTGTATGCTAACACATATATATAGAATCAAAAAAAATGATGCTGATGAACCTAGTTGCAGGACAGGAATAAAGATGTAGTCATAGAGAATGGACTTGAGGACACAGGGTGGGAGGGCAAAGCTGGGGCAAAGTGAGAGTGGCATTGACATATATACACTACCGAATGTAAAATAGTTAGCTAGTGGGAAGCAGCAGCATAGCACAGGGAGATCAGCTCGGTGCTTTGCGATGACCTAGAGGGATGAGATAGGGAGGATGGAAGGGAGGCTCAAGAGAGAGGGGATATGGGGACATATGTATGTGTATGGCTGATTCACTTTGTTGTACAACAGAAACTAACAGTATTGTGAAGCAATTATACTCCAATAAAGATCCATTAAAAAAACTTAAAAATAATAAAAGCAATATTCATTATGAAAAATCTGCAAGAGGCCTAAGAAACAGTTACTTTTCCTACCATTTTTTTCAATTATGGTCAACATAAAATTTACCATTTGAACCATTTTTAAGTGTACACCTCAGTGGTTTTAAATGCGTTTGTAATATTATGCAACGATCCCACCATCCATCTCCATAGCTCATTTCATCTGAAAAACTGAAATTCTATACCCATTAAACCCAAACTCCCCATTCACCGCTCCCCCCAACTCCAGGCAAGCACCATCCTACTTTCTGCCTCTATAATTTTGACCTTTAAGGAGTGTGTTTGAACCTCTAAAATCTGGACTTGATCTTTGGTGTGATCACTATATAAATATTCTTGATCTCACATACCTCCTTGCTCTCCATTTGAGCTTTATTGTTGGTTTGTTAATGTCATTTCCATTATAACCACCGTGAGTAGGTGCCTTTGCCGTAAGCAAACTGTTTGGGACATCGCAATACATAAGTCATCTTTCGGAGGCTTCTTACCACTGTGGTCACTCCTTGAAAGGAATGGAATCAATACGGGCACCGGTAATTTCTACAAATGCTTTCATTTTTCTCAAGAATTTTATACCGAAGGGGATTAAATTAATGAATTTGAAAACACAAACCAAAATAATATTTTTTGTTTTATCCTCATCACTCTGCCTCAGCTTTCGTTGCACTTACATGCTTTTCCAGCAGATACAGTACATTCCCTTTGTGACTGGTTGCTTTTACTCAGTGGAAAGAAATTAACTTTAGGATATAATGTTCCCCTGAAAGACACATGGCTATCCTTATAGTCTCAGGTCTCTGCTTTCCATTTGCTGACAGTTTGCTTTTTCTGTGCCCAGCTTAGTTTCCTGAGGTGTTCTGGGTTTTCCCGTCAAATCCGACATGCACTTTTAGAGGGCCTCTCGGTCATGATGTGGAGAAGTGAAATGTAGAAGTTTTTCTAGGGCTTGACTGTCATGTTTACCAGGCTATCAGGTTGCTCTTCGCACAAGTGAAACCACAGACGTAGTGTGTGTGTGTGTATGTAAAGAGATTTTTCATTGAAAAAATATGGAAAAAAATCACTGAAAAGTATAATTCTTTCAAAGGAATGCTTGATCTGTATTTTGCCAACGTCAGCAAAACTATTGTATGTTTTAGCGCAGATAGCTTTTTAAAGAAAAGGCTCTACAGAGCACTGATACACAGACACACGGGCAGACAGGACGGAAGATGACTTTGTGATCTCGTCGCTGTCCCGTGGGCCCAGTCTGTGTTCTCATCACACCTTCCTTGGGCTCTGGACTCTGAGCAAAGGCAGTTGCTGTTCCCGTCGGTCCGTCTGCCAATATGTGCTTATCCCTTTGAGCAGACATCTTCATCCGACCTTCCCATCCGTGGGCTGCTCTGGCCTCCGTCTCTGTCCAGCTCTTTAGGGCCCTTCCTGGTTCCCCAGCAGCCCACTCACTTCCACACACGGCAGCGCAGGGATTAGCCAGTGGGGCCGACTGCACATTCATTCTTTCTGTCTGTCTTTAAGCAAGTGCTTATAGGCCCTTGTTTTCTGTTTTTTAAAAAAATATTTATTTAGGCTGGGCTGGGTCTTAGTTGTGGCATGTGGACTCTTAGTTGTGGCATGTGGACTCTTAGTTGTGGCATGTGGACTTCTTAGTTGCGGCATGTGAACTCTTATTTGCAACATGCATGCAGGATCTTGTTCCCCAGCCAGGGATCGAACCAGGTCCCCCTGCATTGGGAGCACGGAGTCTTACCCACTGGACCACCAGGGAAGTCCCTAGGCCCTTGTTTCATGGGCTTCTTTATTGTACTGCTCTCCCTCAAGCAATTTGTCTGCAGTTACTTCTCTCCATCCCTGTCCTGGGAGGCTGAGTTGTTGGGTGGGAGATGGGCAGAGCACGTCCAATGCCAGTTTGCATCTGATCTTCCCTTCTGGTTTCAGGTGGGAAGTACAGTAACGTTTGCCATGTTTTTCAGACACATGTGCTCGGACATCAGGAGTATTCGTCACCGCTGTTCCAGGTGCCAAGGACTTCAGGTCGGGAGCCCTCGGCTCCTCCTGGGAACCTCGCGCACAGGGGGCTGCCGGGCGCCGGGCTGGCCTACCCTGCCAGCTCCACGGAAGACCTCCAGCCCAGCCACTCCTCAGCCTCTCTCATCAAAGCTATCCGCGAGGAACTGCTCCGGCTCTCCCAGAAGCAGACCACCGTGCAGAACTTCCACAGCTGATAGGCCCCACCTTGCAGATTTGCCAAGTATCTGCTTCCCGTGGAAGCAAGACTAAAAGGAAATCAACTGAGCAGGTGTCTGGAAGAGGACAAACATCTCCTGGGCTGAGGGCCCAAGTAAGGGGACGAGTTGCAATTGTAAAAGATGCCATAAGTCACATGACAGCTCCTGATGCTTTTAATACGTTGGCAATTTTGCGACCACCTGGGTTCAGTTGAAATGTATGTACTTTTGGCTAAAAGCCAGCAGCACTTCACGAAAGACGAACCACGATTCTAAGCTAATGAAGTGACTAAGTTAGTCTCTTTTTTAAAGGTGAAAGATGAAAATGTGTAGATGGTGTAGGGATTAAAGGAATCTAGTATTTCCGTGGGAAGATGTGATTCAGACTGGTTTGTACAATGAACCTGCTGCTTTGTTTTCTGAGGAAAGAGAGTTGAAGACATTCACAACTTTATTTCCCTCTTTTCCTCCATAGGAACTTATTTTAATAGTAATATTAACAACATGAATAGTAAGACTGTTTGGGAATTTAAAGAGCTACTAGCGAGAAGCCAAATGCTAGATTGTAGAGCCTGATGATTCCAAACGAAGCCATCGACTGCATTTTCCTTCTACTTCCGGTGCTACAGCTCCAAGAGCCCTTCACGTCGTCTGTGAAATGCAACTTTGGCTTTCTCAGTGGAAGGATATGTGGAAGGTTTCATTTTGTTCTAGAAAGGGGGACAAAAAAAGCCTCCCCAAATGGAAAAAGCTTAATATTTATTTGGTTTTTCAAAATACATATCAAAGTTTAGATTTGCATTCTTAATTGTATTTGTGGTTTGTGAATCGGACACATGCAACTGCTCATTGCATCTCATTTGAGTACATGTCTTCATCCAGGCCAGGCCTAAAGAAAGAGGCTTTCAGGAGGTCCTAATGGATCCTTGCACTTTGCTGATGAGTTGCTCCCAAATTATGTTTGAATGAGAAATCTTACATAAGCGAAAATGATCTGTCAGAATTCCTAGGACCACTGAATGGTTGGTTATCTATGGATGCATTCACGGTAATCACATTCCCTGCGTTCGAGACCTGGAAATGAAACTGAGTTCTGTTCAGCCTCTTCGTAATGAGTCAAGAAAGGAAAGAAGAGCTTTGAGACCACGAGGGAGAAAAAATGTTCCTTCTAATTTCTGATTCTGTTGTCCCTGACTCCGTCTAGTGACTGTTAAAACTGTCTTTGGGCCCAACAGAGGGGTCCTCCCACTTGAGATTGACCCCTGAAGGAAACATGTCTCCCCTTCCCAAAGTGGAGTAAGGAATAGAGTAACAAGGGCTGTTCTGTTTTCTGGGACCTGAGTGAAATGAAGAAGAAAAACAGACTTAGAATTTCCATGAATCCTTTTTTAGTAGATCAACTAATATCTTTAATTAAATAACAGATACACAGGCAGAACACGGGGTTGTGACTGGTCAAAATCTGTGTATCTGTGTCAAATTTTAAGAACCCTGAAGCAGCTAAAACGGGTTCCTAAAGTGTAATCATTGGGTTTTCAGAGTCATGTTTCAGCCCTTCCTTAGTTAAGCCTGTTGTGTAGACCCAGAGTCTCATGATCCAGGGGAAGTTGGTTCTGGGAAATTAAAATGTAGCCATTGTTCATCTTTGCACCTCTGAAAAAGGGGGAGTGCAGGAGGACAAGTCTCTTGAGGATGCTAAATAAAGGAATGGGAACTCCTTTTTAGGCGACCCTCACAGGCTCCAAAGAACGGGGGAGAGAAAACCCCGATCTGGGCTTGATTCTTACCTCTTGGTCTTGGTTAAATACCAGACTTGCCCAGAGTGGAGATTCTCCTTGCATGTCATTCAGAAATACCAGGTTTCTTGAATGTGTAGTTAAGAATTTCAGAGATCCAAGCAGCATTTTATCATGGACACCTTACGGTGAATTCAGATTGAGTGCCAGCTGGTGGGGTAAATGCTGGCCCCTCTCCTCCCATTCTGCTCTTTGTCCTCAGTGTTCACACGCAGATTGTACGAACATGATTACCTCCTTAGTACATGGCAGGAACGGGCCTCTGTTTTAAATGGGGCTGCAGTAGCAGCTTTGATGCCTTTCAAACTAGCATAAGGAGATTCTACCTGTATTTTTCTTCTTAGAACCGATACACTTTTAAACCGACGTCAAGACCAAAGATGACGTGGAATAAACAACCGCTGATGTGTGGTGGGTGTGAGCAGGCCGGTGGGATCCCCGGCACTCTTGTGTTGGCCATAAAGCATACTCAGTTTGCACTCAGTTTGACCATCACGAGACTCAGAACAGACTAGCTGTCATGGGGAGCACCACTCAGTGAACGGGATCTACGTAACGAAAGGTCCTCGTGGCAGTCACGCGTGGCTCTGGAGTTCCATTTATTGAAACACCACAAAATGAAAAGTTAAATTTTACGTCTGTTCTTTTTTCCTCTTTGAAAAGTTCTAGTGGTAATAACAAGAGCTATAAATTTGAGTCAGAATTTTAGAGACGATTGTTTGGAGAAATGATCATTTTCAGAATCTACACAATCACTAACTAGCTGTGTCAGGTCCCTTCTCTAAGCCTCATTTTCCCCATCAGCCAAACGAGAACAGGCCTCCCCTGCCCGCCTCCCAGGAAAATTCTCATTGAGAGAATCAGATGTGGTCACATGGGCACACGTCCCTTGAGGAGGGAGCGCAAAGCACTGTGAGAATGTAGACTATCTGTGTGATTGCGGTGGGAGGGGTGATCTGATCTGCTGTGGCCTCCCAGTGAGCGAGTTCCCGTGGAGGGAACCAGAGGAAAACTAGAGGCCCCGTGTGACTCCGCTTCCTCTCTCCTGCTTTGCTTTAAATTCACTTCCTTCACCGTTAACTCTCAATTATCATGCATCTTCCTGCTCCTGGCACCAAATAAGTCAATAGGAGCCCTGCCTTCTGAGATCTTAGAATCTGAATCAGACAATACCCATGGCTATAGAAGATGGAAGAAAAGGAAAAATAACGTGATTTAAACATCAGTAAGATTCACCGAAAGGACACGAGTGCATTATGCACTCAGAAGGAGGAATGGAAGTTGCACATGGGGAAACAGTGGGATCTTGGGGAGAACTCAATGTCAGAAGCTACTTTAAGGAAGACAGGAGCTTCCTGGGCGCATGGTGAGATGGTGTGGGAAGAGCCGGATGGAGAAAGTGGGTGAAGCTGCCGTTGAAAATAACCTTGATCCTGATCCGCTCCAATATGGGGACGAAATCCCTAACTGCACGGTCGAGGGAGTTTTATAAGAGGAGGAAGTGATGCTATGAGGATACATTTGCAGGAACACAGCGAGAAAATGACCAGGCTTGGGAAGAAGGTCGGCGGAGGAAGAGACCCGTTCTGAAGGGGAGGGGAGAGTCCCAGGAACTGCTGGATGACCAATGTCAAGTGTGAAAATAGTGAGACTTCCACCGAGGTCTACTGCTTAGAGCAGATCTCAAGGGTCAGCCATTCGGCCACATTTAATCCTTTGTGGAGCATAGGTGGGTTATAAATAAATATATTTGACTTCTTTACAGCTGCCTACACATTTTCCTCCAGATTATACTTAATTTCAGAGCGTGTTTTCTTTTTGGTGGTACGTGGCTTTTGAGCAGCAGACTTGAGCTGTTTTTTGCCAACCAGATTTTTCAGGGCATGAGGCCTGTGACGCAGGGCACAGGTGAAGGGACACCTGGAGGCTTCGGGCTGAAACAGGTAATTCTGTGCTTCATGGGCCTCCTGTTGAACTGTGTACAGGGTCAGCGTTTACTGCGTTTGCACAACTTAGTGCTCCAGTGACCAAACCAGTCGCTTGGACACTGATTGGCGTTTGCAGCACTTCAGGAGTTAATCATTAAATACACTTCTCTATCCCTTTCATACGAGATTCCTAGACATGAATGAATCTGTTGGTTGGAAGGAGAGCTGGTTAAGGTTCTGGGTGGGTGGGCAGGGGGCTCCAGTGTTAAGTACCACGCCCGCTTTCACTGTAGATGTTTTAGCCATTTCATTTCTACCTCCAGAGCAAGTCCCCAAAGCCAGTCTCCAGAGCCCACCTTTGTTCCAGGCAGGAGCGTGAAGAAGTCTGCTTCTGCGCCTGCACGTAGACCATTTGAACACAAACCACGTTTTCTGGGTTTTTTTTTTTCAAAGCACGTTTTTATGGGATGGTAACTTGAACTTCATTTTTACGTTTAATCCAGCACCGTCATGGATATTCTCGTAACAGGTGAGAGGCGTTTCTCTGAGCAACTGCTGTAACACACTTATAAACTGTATTAGGCTTACACTTGTTACCTAGCGTACAAGGAGTGTGTGCATTTCAGGTTTCTTTTGATATCCTTAGTGATGTTCATTGTTTAAACTAGGACTCCTTTCTCTAATTTTATGAAAAAGACTTGAAAACCGAAACCTCACGGTACGATCCTCATTCCACGCTGTGTGTGTAACAGAACACTAGACAATTTATCTTAACACGCAGCAGCATTGACATTTAGGAAAAGAATATCATATGCCTTGGAAACACGAAACCAAGTTGGGAACCAGTGAGCAAGTGAAAGAAGGGAGGAATGTCTCCCTCTGAGGCACTCTGTCCAAATTCCTTTCCCACAGGGTAATCATGCAGGCTCTTTGCTTTTCCTTCTTCCTCTAGGTTTTTCTGCTCTAGGGCCACTTCACATTTAAAGAAAGAGTGGATAAGTAGAAGGGACAGCGAAAATTGAAGTGATTTGGGTCTCGAGGTCCCTGATTCCATGGAATCTTTCTGGACAATTTGGAACGTCATGAATAGCCCCTTCTCATGTCCAGCAGATTCCCAGCATTCATAACTTGACCCCGTAAGTGTGCAAGGTCGGAAGAGTACAGGGCCAGCTTCTAGCTGGGCTCCCTGTACTGTTCCTCCTGCAGATGTGGGGAAGGAGGAGGGGGCACTAGGGGGAACAGAGGCTCCACCAATGGGCTCGGTTGCTCTAAGCAGCAGAGGGTTAATTTCAGAAAAGGGGAGTAGAAACTCTCCACTTTGCCCTCCTCCGGACCACAGCCTAGGGAGCATGGGGATTGGGCGAGACTCGCCCTTACGGGAAAGGCTGCTTAGCCGAGCCGCTCTGAGATGCCCACTTGTCTCATCCGACGTTGTCAATGCCCATGTCCTTATGACTCTTCCTGCACCCTCATTCCTAGATTATGAGTATTAATGTACAAAAATATGCAGAGTAAATTGAGGGCACTCGTGGGCTCAATACTGCAGTTTGAACTTGACAATCATGGTTTGCTGGTCTCAAACGGGCCCTTAAATTTCAGTATGGGTACATGATTTAGTAATCGAACCCTCCCTTCTTGCTGGTTATGTTTCTACCCTTCAGTTAGCTGCACTGTTTTCTAATGTGCTGTAGAGTTTTTGAGATAATTTATGCAAGTGTTTGGTTTCCATGTTTACAATTTATACAGCTTTCCTAGCATTTTAAATGGAAATGTCAATAAATGCTATGAATTGGTGTCAAGTGAGATTTTCTGTTTATTTCCTTTGCAACATGATAATTCTCTCATTTGCAAAATGTGAAAGTTGTGTGAGATGTTTTTCTCTAATTTTCACGTCCCTCATGAGAACACCTAGTACTTTCATCTTCCGAAGAATTAAGTTGAAAGCAGTCTATTCAGTGTGTGGAATTTGCAGAATTGTCACTCACATTGGTTGGTGCCACTCCTTTCTACTCAACTGTTTTGCTTTACGGCTCCCCACTAATCAAATTGATGCTTCCATTAAGAGCAGATTCATTTTGGAATTAAAAGATTAGGACTACAGTCTAGAAAGATAACTGAGAAGATCGACGTTTGTATAATCTTGAAAGGTAATAGGGTAAACCTGGAGTTGTTTATGAAACTCAAGAAAATAACCCCTTGAAACTGAGAAAAACAAGAGGAACTACAAAACACAGTGGAACACAACAAAGGAATGAAATGTGGAAACCTGGATAGGATTCTAGAACAACAAAAGTTATCAGTGGAAAAAATGGTGAAATCCAACATACAGTCTATAGTGTAGTTAGCAGTATCGTACAGAGGTTCATTTATTGATTCTGCTAACTTTAATATTAGGGGAAGCTATGTAAAAGGTATACAGACACTCTATTTTTGCAATTTTTCTCTAAATCTAAAATTAATTGAAAATTTAAAAACTAGTCTGGTACAGATAAAGCCCATAGGCCCCTGCAGAGGCTAATAAGAGCCTGCTGTGGACATCCATGACCCAGAACTTGCCTTGCTTCTCAAGGCAGTCAGCTCCTGCTGAAGTGGAAACCACAGTTAACAGTTGCAAGTCTTGGCAGAAAATAAGCCTTCATGAAGGAAAGTTCACAGGATCAACCCAAAGGAGAATTTGAATCTAAAAATTAGAGAAAGACCACTATGAAGAAACGAATGTGTGTTTCGGCTGTTTACAGAGGTTAAAAAAAACAGAAGGACAGGATAACAGGAAAGTTTAAGCACATTTGAGAAAACCAAAAATTAATCCTTGAAAGAAAAATAAAGGGATTTAAAAACATACATATATTCACACAGTGGTGTCAGATACTCCAATATTTTAGACGTAGCTTAAGAAATATAATAGTTTTAATATATCTTTATATTATGTTTTAATAAGTATACTTCAGATTAAAACCAAAAACACTGTGGACTACTTGGTACACCTCGTTCCCCTAAGAGATCTTACATGCTCGAAATGTAAAAAGGTTCAAATGGTGGAAGAACAAGGAGTTAGGAGGAGCAGCTAAGGCTTAGGAGGAAGGTCAGGCTGGTCCTACACCCAGAGCCTGACCACTGGGTTGACGTGAATGTTAACTTAAACCACAGTTGGCATTTCTTGTCCCTCTTTCTCTTCCACATTGCACCTGCCAAGCACGGTTTAAGGAAAAAGCAAACAAGGAACAATAACAAGAGAGATCCTTTGGTCCAGTGCCTGGGTTAGATAATTAATGAAATGTTTTTATTGTTGTTGGACCGTGCACTATTTATGCAGTAACTTTCTTCCTCTAAAGATCTCCGATACCTTCCTTGCTACACCCACTTGGAATAATTAGAGGTGGTGTGTGTTTGATCTCTCTGGTGTTGGGAGACTGCAAAAATTGTAGTCACAATTCTAGGTAACCCATATTCATGTAGTTAAACTACTGTGTGTTATATTTGTGCCAAAGGATAGCATTACAGAAGCATGAAACAACGTATCTGGAAAGCTCCTATTGTAAAGTTGTTTTAGAGTGACTGGTTCCTAGGTGGTTACATCAGTACCCTGAAACTATGCATTAGTGTAAGTATTTAGACTTTGATTCTGTAATGTGATGATACACCTCAAATCAGTGGTGTCTTTCATTCAGCATTTTACAATTCTGAGATTGTTCTAAAGAAAACAGTACAAAGGAGCCGGTATGTGTTTAGAATGCTGTTTTACATTTCCCTGCTACTGTTCTTTCTGGATTCCTTGCAAGACAAGTTTAGGAGTAAAGTTCTTGAAAAAAGATGTAATTAACCAAATTTAAATAAGAACATCATATTTTTGGGTTGGCCAAAAAGTGCCTTCGGTTTTTAAGTAAAAATAAAACACATTTTTCATTTTCACCAAGAACTTTATTGAACAACGTATTCACCCTTTTGTTCCACTACCTTCTGCCATTTTCCAAGCAACTTCATAATTCCATCTTCCCAAAACTTTTTATCTTTTTGAGCAGAGAACTGTTCCAGGTGCCTTTACAGTCTTCCAGGGAATTGAAATTTTTTCCATTAAGAGAATTTTGTAAAGACCTAAATAAATGGAAATCCGAAGGTGAAATGTCTGGTGAATACGGCAGATGAATCAGAACTTCCCAGCCAAGGTGTAACAGTTTTTGCCTGGTCATCAAAGAAACGTGCAGTCTTGTGTTATTCTGATGGAAGATTATGTGTTTTCTGTTGACTAATTCTGGACGCTTTTCGTCGAGTGCCGCTTTCAGTTGGTCTGGGAGTAGTGCTTATTGGAATTAATCATTTGGTTTTCTGGAAGAAGCTCGTAATAGAGGACTCCGTTCCAATCCCACTGTATACACAATATCACTTTCTTTGGATGAAGACCGGCCTTTGGTGTGGTTGGTGGTAGTTCATTTCACTTGCCCCACAATCACTTCCATTCCACGTTGTTGTACAGTATCCACTTTTCATCGTCCGTCACAATTTATTTTAAAAATGGAACGTTTTCATCACATTTAAGGAGAATCACATGTGGAAATACAGTCAAGAAGGTATTTTTCGCTTAACTTATGTGGAACCCAAACATCAAAGCGATGAACATAACCAAGCTGGTGCAAAAGATTTTCAATGCTTGATTTGGATATTCTGAGTCTGTCGGCTGTCTCCCGCCTGGTATAACGTTGATTGTTCTCAGTTAATGTCTCGATTTGATGGCTCTCAACTTCAACTGGTCTGCCCGACCTTGGAACATCGTCCAGCGAGAAATCTCCAGCACGAAACTTTGCAAACCACTTTTGACATGTTCGATCAGTCACAGCACCTTCCCATACACTGCACAAATCTTTTTGTGTGTTTCAGTTGCATTTTTACCTTTCTTGAAATAATAAAGCATAATATGTCGAAAATGTTGCTTTTTTCTTTCATCTTCAATATTAAAATGGCTACACAAATATTCACCAATTTTAATAAGTCTTTTTTTAAATGCATGTTCATATGACAGCTGTCACACTCTAACAAAATTGTTTTGAATGAAAAAGACAACTGAGTGCTACTAGAGCTATCTTATGGAAAAAAGCGAACGAACCTTTTGGTCAACCCAATACTATAGGTAGCCCATTAAACCTAATCTATTTAATTTTACCTTTTCTGGAAAAATTCAGATTAGCAAAAAAGGAAATAAAAACCACTATAACTCCACCATCAGAGATATTGCAATCCAAATTTTAATTAAAAAATTTAAATCTCAGCCAATTTAATCTTTTTTAAAAAACTTTTTATTTTATATAGACGTATAGCCAATTAACAATGTTGTGATAGTTTCATGTGCACCGCAAAGTGACTCAGCCATACGTATACAGGTATCCTTTCTCCCCCAAACTGCCCTCCCATCCAGACAGCCAATTTAATCTTGTTTGTTGATTGGGACTGATCACGATGATTTGCTTTCTAATTGATCTTCTAATTAAATAGATTAGGTCAGGAAGAGGGCAAAAGGACTAGAACTGGTGCAGGATGTAATCTGGGAAGAAGGATGGGGGAATGTGTCTGGGATTCTTCAGCTGCTGGAGGGAAATGGCACCATGACCTTGAGAACCCCACCCCTTTGTGGCTAATTCTGTGCTCCACTGGGGGGCACTGGCCGATTGACCTCCTGACATATTTCATGGCATTTTGCAGGGACTTCCCAGTGCTTGTAGCTGAGATAGAGGACTTCATGGACAGGGAGGCTGGGTCCAGAAAGCCGTATTCCATTTCTAGCCTCGGCTTTAACACAGGTAACTTAAAAGCTTCTGCACACTGCCTTGGGGGGGACCATTGTGAAAAGTGTTTGCCTCAATGTCTTTCCCTTTACTGGCACACACATCAACTTTCCATAACGCATTTCCTGCCCAGGCTGCCTACCTCTTTCTCCCGCACCAGGAGTAACATCTCAAGTATTTCTGCAGGGTCAAAAGTCTGCTTTGGCCTATGACAAAGTCCTCCGTGTCTCAACCCCTTTCTGGATAATTAAGGTTTCTGTCTTCTGAGGTTACTGTCCCCTGGACCTCAGAAGTTAGGGTTTGTATGCTCTTCACAGCAATGAGTTCAGAGTGACTTACTGAATTTGATAATGCCTCAAAATGTAGAAGAATGGTATTGTGATGGGTGGCAGTCAGAATTACAAATGATATTGATAAGCTAAAACACAGGCAAAGAACATCAACAAAGTTTCATTTATTCCTACTAAATTTACCTACATGTCTATTTTTATTTGCTAAATATGGCAACCTTAAAATTATGGATACCAGACATGTTGTGCACTGATGGGGGTGGCCCATGGAGTGAAGACAGAGAGGAGAGTGAGAAGGGCTGGGATTCAGAGGATAATGGGGGAATTGGTGTTCGGAGGAGCAGGGATATTTCCCATTGTGCAAGGAGGGAAAACAGAACACAGCCCAGATTCATGTCAGACTGTAGAGATGCGAAAACTGACAACCTTTCTGCTTCTGAGAAAAATTGATTTCAAGTGAATATGTTACCATTTCTTTAGACTTATTAGCTTACAGTTTTTTTTTAATAGGCAGCAAAAATATTATTTCACGGTAGATTGTCTAATTTTGTGCTTTTTAAAAGACGAACTCTGCTTCATTTTCCATGGCTAGAAAGATACATTCAAATTAATAGTGTCTGTTATTTGGGGTAACGTAATGACTGAGTGACACGGAGCTATTTCTTCTCTTTAATTTGTTATGGCCCAGAATATAGTCTATCTTGGTGAATATTCCATGTGAGTTTGAGAAGAATGTGTAATCTGCTGTGGTTGGATGGAGTAGTCTATAAATGTCAATTAAATTCAGTTGATTGATGGGGCTGTTCTGTTTAACTATGTCCTTACTGATTTTCTGCCTGATGGGTTTGTCAGTTACTGATAGAGGGGTGTTGAAGTCTCCAGCTATAATAGTAGATTCATCTGTTTCTCCCTGCTGTTCTATCAGTTTTTGCCTCACATATTTTGTTGCTCTGTTGTTAGGAGTATACACATTAAAGGTTGTTATATCTTCTTGGAAAATTGGCCCCTTTATCATTTTATAATGCTTCTCTTTATCCCTGATAAATTTCCTTCTCTGAATTCCGCTCTAAAATGAACATAACTATGCCAACTTTCTTTTGATTAGTGCTAGCATGGTATATCTTTCTCCATCCCTTTACATTTAATCTATCTATGTCTTTATATTTAAAGTGGGTTTCTTGTAGACAGTGTATAGTTGGGTCTTGTTTTTTTTTCTATCTATTTTGATATTCTTTTAATTGGTTTATTTAGGCCATTCACATTTTTTTTTGAATTTTTGAATTTTATTTTATTTATATTTTTATACAGCAGGTTCTTATTAGTCATCAATTTTATACACATCAGTGTATACATGTCACATTTAAAGTGATTGTGGACACGTTTGCCATATTTGTTACTGTTTTCATTCATTGATTGTGTTGTTTCTGTATTTTTCTGCCTTCTCTAGTTTTATGAACACTTTATATCATTCCATTTCTCTCCTCTCTTAACATTTCAAGTTTTCTTTTTATTCTTTTAAGCAGTTGCCCTAGAGTTTGCAATACATATTTATGACTCATCCAAGTCCACTTGCAAATAACACTATACTGCTTCACAGGTGATACAAGTACCTTATAACAGAGTTTCAGCTCTTTACAAGTTTTACTGAAGCTGGGAGACATGGTGGTATTTAATTCACAATTAAACACATATGCACGTGCTACCCAGACATACATATTCCCCTGTATTTTGTTGCCTGAGGTTACTATGCAGCTTATTCAAGCAGCTCTCAACATTTGGGTGAAATTCCTTCCAGACTTTTCCATAGGCCTCCTATTTTACCTAGTTGAGGGATACACTCTCTATACAATTTTTTATTCTGTTTTCTTTCTTAAGCATTGTCATAAACATTTTCCCATGTCACTGAAGACCTATTTTTACCCATCCTTTTATGTCTAAATCGACATTTTCCCCCAAATTCTTGTATAATTCATTGTCTTATACCTTCCATGTATCTGAGTTAATTTGTTTACTAAAAACATTTTTTCCTTTAGCAACTTGATTGTATTTGTTCCTTTGTAAAGTTTTGTGATCGGCACTTGCATTCCCTTTAACTCTTCAACAGAAGAATTCCTGGTTCCTTCACCATTCTCACTTAAATATGAAAAGTGTAATTAGTTATGGAGGTGGAACTCATAGAGATCAGTGTGTCAGCCTACTGGGGTGAGGCACCCCTTCTGGGTTGCAGACTTCTCATTGTATCCTCACATGGCGAAAGGGGCTATATATATATTTATATTTATTTATTTATTTTTGCATAATATTCCTCTCTGTGCATCTACCATAATTTATCCATTCCCCCAGTGTTTAACATTTGGTTGTTTCTAATGTTTTGCTCTTGTACATAATGGTGTGCTAAATATCTTTGTGTATAAACTGTCTAATTTTCAGATCCCTTCCTTAGAATAAATTCCTAGAGGTGAAATCACTGAGGTGAATGGTCTGAATAGATTTAAAGGGTCTTATTCCATATTATCAATTATTTTTCAGAAATCCTGGGCCAATTTATATCCCCAAGGTCCACTTTGAGAATACATTTCATTGTACCCTCACCAGCATTGAGTCAGAGTATTTTTATATATACTTAATATTTTATAATTTGACCAATAAAAAATTTCTGCATACTTTTCATAGTTATCATTTTACATCTATATAATATTCCATAGTCGTATTATCTTTCCTTTACCTTGTTCTTTGATATTTAGTATTCTTTTCTCAGTAGGTTCCATTATCTAAAATAGCAAATTACTGGAAACAACTACTACTTTCCCAGATTATTTCCTAAGCTTTTTTTTCCTTTGAATTATTATGTTTTCAATACACGTGGATTTTAAGGGGCTCTTTCTTTCTTTTTTAAAAAAATTTTATTTATGTTTGACTGCGTTGGGTCTTTGTTGCTGTGTGCGGGCTTTCTCTAGTTGTGGTGAGCGGGGGCTACTCTTCGTTTCGGTGCATGGGCTTCTCATTGTGGTGGCTTCTCTTGTTGGGGAGCACGGACTTTAGGTGCGTGGGCTTCAGTAGTTGCAGCACAGGGCTCAGTTGTTGTGGCTCGTGGGCTCTAGAGCACAGGTTCAGTAGTTGTGGCGCATGGGCTCAGTTGTTTCGTGACATGTGGGATCTTCCCAGACCAGGGATTGAACACGTGTCCCCTGCATTGGCAGGCGATTCTTAACCACTGTGCCACCAGGGGAGTCCTAAGGGGCTCTTTCGTAGTGCAATGAACATCATTTCCTGGAGGTCACCAAGCAGACAGGTCATCTTTCTTGAGGTATGGTTAAATGCATGTGTGTGTGTGAGAGAGAGAGGGATAAAATCTGTTGGCCTCTAAGGTCCCTTCCAACTCCGATTCTGCGACTCATTACATTGTCCCAGTATCCCAGGCAGTCTTGCTGATGAGGACTTAAAGCAGAGAATTCCAAGCCTGGAGAAGATCAGATTTATTATTATTAATATTTTTAATCCAGGCTGAACTACTTAGAGTGATGTGACTTTGGTCTGCTTACATTGTCTCCTTGAGTTTCACTGAAACCCACAGATGCCCGTAAAAATAATTTATGTAGATAACATTAAATGGTAAGCTAAACATCTCCGGGCAAAAATTTTTAAAATATTGTCACATTGTACACCTTAAATATATACAATTTTTGTCAATTATACCTCAAGGCAGCTGAAAAAAATGTTACCATCCTCAGACCATCATGGAGGTCTGATTTGCCTTACATGCGCAGATCTTATCCACCTGTCTCCCTGCCAACCCCACCCTAACCTCTCACCCCCAGAGTTCTTCAAAGGGAATTGCCCTTGGGAAGCTGGAAGTGAGAGGTTTGTTTGTGCCTATTGAGCTGGCTGCCTTCCACGTGGCTTTATCCAGAGATGGGCTGGAAGGCTGACAACTCTGAATGCAAATTGGAGATGTTGGGGTACCCTGGGAGGTTCTGTCTGACCCCTGGAAAATTTAACTCTTGCAGTGGTATATCAAGTCTGTGGAAATTATTTTAATGTATTAAAAATGATTCTTAAGGGGCAGAGTCAAGATGGTGTACTAGGAGGACCCAGAATTCATGTCTCCTCACAATTAGGGCACCTAGCAGGCACCAGTGGGGGACCACGGACACCTAAGGGGATGGGAGGAACCCCCAGCGACCAGGTAGGACGTGGGGCATGGGGGGAGTGAAGGGGGAGGAGAAGTGGAGGCGGGCTGAGACTGGTGCCCCTGAGGGGTGGCTGGGGGAAGGGAAGGGATCCCACACCCAAAGGAGGAAATTGGGGAACCATTGGGAGGGCAGGGGATCAAAAGGGAGCGTGGCCAGGTTTCCCTTGCCCACTGGGGCCCCCAGGAACCTACTGAGATCCCGGGCCTGATCCTCTGCCCACTGAGGCCCTCTCCAGCCGTGCAGGTCCTGAGGGAGTGGGAGAGAGGGAAGGGGGGAGCAAAAGTAAAGGCCGGACCTCTGGGACAGCACCCCTGAGGGGCGACTGGGGTAGGGGAGGAGTTCCTACACCCAGCAGGACCCACCCAAGGTTAGGCGTCCAGCAGTGACCAGGGAGACCCTGGGGGAGATGGTGGGGGAGGGGCGCAAAGGAACAGAAGGGAACGGGACCAGCCTTTCCCTGTCCACTTCGGCACCCGGGGAAGCCTATTGGGCTCTGGGGCCTAATCCTCTGCCCTCGGAGCTCCCTCCTGCCACATAGAGCCCAAGGCCCGCCCTTACACCCCACCTAGGGCCCTACCTCTATACTCGGAGACCCCCTGTGAGACCCCCTCCAACCTGCTGGGCCTAAAGCCCACCCACACACCCTGACTCAGGGCCCTACCTCCAAACTCCAGAACTCCACACTCCAGAGGCCCTCCTTTCCACCTGCTGCCTCTCTCTTTCTGCACAGGTCCTGAGCCTAGGCCCTGCCCCATGCCGCTGAAACGTCACTCCCTGCACCTGCCTAGGTCCCACCCCACCCTAAACCCTGCCCCTGCCTAAGTTCCACCCCTGCCTAAACTCCACCCCCATAGCCAAGGCGCTTTTTTTTTCTTTTCTTTTTTCCTCTTTTACATTGGGGTTCTGTTTTACCTTGTTGATTCACTGTTGATTCTTTTATATTTTTATTTTTCCTAATCTTTTATTTTTCTAATTTTACTTCATTCTTTATACTTTGTTAGTTATCTCTCCTTTTGGCTTGCTCCCCCCCACCTTTTTTTTTTCTTTTTTTTGTTGTGGTTTTATTTTACCTTGTTGCAGTTGTTTCAATTATAGTTTTATTTTCCTAATATATTTTTTATCTTTCTAATGTTATTTTGTTTTTTATTCTTTGATTTTGCACTGCTCCTTTTTTCTTTCTTTCTTTCTCTCTTTTTTTTTTACCATGCCACAAAGCTTGCGGGATCTTTGTCCCCTGGCTGGAAGTCGGGCCTGAGCTCCTGTGGTGGGAGCTCCGAGTCCAAACTGCTGGACTAACAGAGAACCTCAGACTCTAGGGGATATTAATCAGAGTGAGGCCTCCCAGAGGTCCTCATCTCAGCACCAAGACCCAGCTCTATCCAGCTGCCTGCAAACTCCAGTGCTGGACTTCTCAGGCCAGACAACCAGTAAGATAGGAATACAGCACCACACATCAAAAAAAAAAAAAAAAGAAAGAAAGAAAGAAATGACAAAAAAATATGTTGCAGATGAAGTAGCAAGGTAAAAAGACCAAATCAATGAAGGCAAAATAGGCAACCTTCCTGAAAAAGAATTCAGAGTAATGATAGTAAATATGATCCAAAATCTCGGAAACAGCATGGAGAAAATACAAGAAACCTTTAACAAGGATCTAGAAGAACTAAAGAGCAAACAAACAGTGATGACCAACACAATTACTGAAATTAACAATACTCTAGAAGAAATCAATAGCAGAAGAAGAGATAAGTGAGCTGGAAAATAAAATGGTGGAAATAACGGCCAGGGAGCAGAATAAAGAACAAAGAATGAAAAGAATTGAGGACAGTCTCAGAGACCTCTGGGATAACATTAAATGCACCAATATTTGAATTATAGAGGTCCCAGAAGAAGAAGAGAAAAAGAAAGGGTCTGAGAAAATATCTGAAGAGATTATAATAGAAAACTGCCCTAATAGGGGAAAGGAAATAGTCAATCAAGTCCAGGAAGCACAGAGAGTCCCATACAGGATAAACCCAAAGAGAAGTACACCGAGACACATAGTAACCAAACTATCAAAAATTAAATACAAAGAAAAACTATTAAAAGCAGCAAGGGAAAAGCAACAAATAACACACAAGGGAATCCCCATAAGGTTGATAGCTGATCTTTCAGCAGAAGCTCTGCAAGCCAGAAGGGAGTGGCAGGACATATTTAAAGTGATGAAAGGGAAAAACCTACAACCAAGATTATTCTACCCAGCAAGGTTCTCACTCAGATTCAATGGAGAAATTAAAACCTTTACAGACAAGCAAAAGTTAAGAGAATTCAGCACCACCAAACCAGCTTTACAACAAATGCTAAAGGAACTTCTCTAGGCAGGAAACACAAGATAAGGAAAAGACCTACAAAAACAAACCCCAAGCAACTAAGAAAATGGTAATAGAACATACATATCTATAATTACCTTAAATGTAAATGGATTAAACGCTCCAACCAAAAGGCACAGACTGGCTGAATGGATACAATAACAAGACCTGTATACATGCTGTCTACAAGAGACCCACTTCAGACCTAGGGACACATACAGACTGAAAGTGAGGGAATGGAAAAAGATATTCCATGCAAATGGAAATCAGAAGAAAGCAGGAGTAGCAGTTCTCATATCAGACAAAATAGACTTTAAAATAAAGATTATTACAAGAGACAAGGACACTATGTAATGATCAAGGGATCAATCCAAGAAGAAGATATAACAATTGTAAATATTTATGACCCAACATAGGAGCACCTCAATACATAAGGCAAATGCTAACAGCCGTAAAAGGGGAAATTAACAGTAACAGTAATAGTAGGGAACTTTAACACCCCACTTTCACCAATGGACAGATCATCCAAAATGAAAATAAATAAGGAAACACAAGCTTTAAATGATACATTAGACAAGATGGACTTAATTGATATTTATAGGACATTCCATCCAGAAACAACAGTATACACGTTCTTCTCAAGTGCTCATGGAACATTCTCCAGGATAGACCATATCTTGGGTTCACATATCAAACCTTGGTAAATTTTAGAAAACTGAAATCGTATCAAATATCTTTTCTGACTATAACACTATGAGACTAGATATCAATTACAGGAAAAAAACTAAAAAATACAAACACTAAACATTATGCTACTAAATAACCAAGAGATCACTGAAGAAATCAAAGAGAAAATGAAAAAATACCTAGAAACAAGGACAATGAAAACGCAATAACCCAAAACCTATGGAATGTAGCAAAAGCAGTTCTAAGAGGGAAGTTTATAGCAATACAATTCTACCTCAAGAAACAAGAAAAATCTCAAATAAACAACCTTATCTTACACCTAAAGCAATTAGAGAAAGAAGAACAAAAAAACCCCAAAGTTAGCAAAAGGAAAGAAATCATAAAGATCAGATCAGAAGAAAATGAAAAAGAAACGAAGGAAACAGTAGCAAAGATCAATAAAACTAAAAGCTGGTTCTTTGAGAAGATAAACAAAATTGATAAACCATTAGCCAGACTCATCAAGAAAAAAAGGGAGAAGACTCAAATCAATAGAATTAGAAATGAAAAAGGAGAAGTAACAACTGCCACTGCAGAAAAACAAAGGATCATTAGAGATTACTACAAGCAACTATATGCCAATAAAATGGATAACCTGGAAGAAATGAACAAATTCTTAGAAAAGCACAACCTTCCAAGACTGAACCAGGAAGAAATAGAAAATATAAACAGACCAATCACAGGCACTGAAATTGAGACTGTGATTAAAAATCTTCCAACAAACAAAAGCCCAGGACCAGATGGGTTCACAGGCGAATTCTATCAAACATTTAGAGAAGAGCTAACACCTATCCTTCTCAAACTCTTCCAAAATATAGCAGAGGGAGGAACGCTCCCAAACTCCTTCTACAAGGCCACCATCACCCTGATACCAAAACCGGACAAAGATGTCACAAAAAAAGAAAACTACAGGCCAATATCTCTGATGAATGTAGATGCAAAAATCCTCAACAAAATACTAGCAAACAGAATCCAACAGCACATTAAAAGGATCATACACCATGATCAAGTGGGGTTTATGCCAGGAATGCAAAGATTCTTCAATATATGCAAATAAATAATCGTGATACACCATATTAACAAATTGAAGTAGAAAAACCATATGATAATCTCAATAGATGCAGAAAAAGCTTTTGACAAAATTCAACACCCATTTATGATAACAACTCTCCAGAAAGTAGGCACAGAGGGAACTTACCTCAACATAATAAAGGCCATATATGACAAACCCACAGCCAACATCATTCTCAATGGTGAAAAACTGAAACCATTTCCTCTAAGTTCAAGAACAAGACAAGGTTGCCCACTCTCACCACTGTTATTCAACATAGTTTTGGAAGTTTTAGCTACAGCAATCAGAGAAGAAAAAGAAATAAAAGACATCCAAATTGGAAAAGAAGAAGTAAAACTGTCACTGTTTGCAGATGACATGATACTATACATAGAGGATCCTAAAGATGCTACCAGAAAACTACTAGAGCTAATCAATGAATTTGGTAAAGTAGCAGGATACAAAATTAATGCACAGAAATCTCTTGCATTCCTATACACACAGATGATGAAAAATCTGAAAGAGAAATTAAGGAAACACTCCCATTTACCATTGCAACAAAAAGAATAAAATACCTAGGAATAAACCTACCTAAGGAGACAAAGACCTGTATGCAGAAAACTGTCAGACACTGATGAAAGATGATACAAACAGATGGAGAGATATACCGTGTTGTTGGATTGGAAGAATCAACATTGTGAAAATGACCATACTACCCAAAGTAATCTGCAGATTCAGTGCAATTCCTATCAAACTACCAATGGCATTTTTCCCAAAACTAGAACAAAAAGTTGCACAGTTTGTATGGAAACACAAAAGACCCCAAATAGCCAAAGCAATCTTGAGAAAGAATAACAGAGCTGGAGGAATCAGGCTCCCTGACTTCAGACTATACTACAGAGCTACAGTAATCAAGACAGTATGGTACTGGCACAAAAACAGAAATATACATCAATGGAACAGGATAGAAGGCCCAGAGATAAACCCACACATATGTGGCCACCTTATCTTTGATAAAGGAGGCAAGAATATACAATGGAGAAAAGACACCCTCTTCAATAAGTGGTGCTGGGAGAACTGGACAGCTACATGTAAAAGAATGAAACTAGAATACTCCCTAACACCATACACAAAAATAAATGCAAAATGGATTAAAGACCTAAATGTAAGGCCAGACACTGTAAAACTCTTAGAGGAAAACATAGGCAGAACACTCTATGACATAAATCACAGCAAGATTCTTTTTGACCCACCTCCTAGAGAAATGGAAATAAAAACAAAAATAAACAAATGGGACCTACTGAAACTTAAAAGCTTTTGCACAGCAAAGGAAACCATAAACAAGATGAAAAGACAGCTCTCAGAATGGGAGAAAATATTTGCAAATGAAACAACAGACAAAGGATTAATCTCCAAAATATACAGGCAGCTCATGAAGTTCAATATCAGAAAAACAAACAACCCAACCCAAAGATGGGCAGAAGACCTAAATCAGCATTTCTCCAAAGAAGATATACAGATTGCCAACAAACACATGAAAGGATGCTCAACATCCGTAATCATTAGAGAAATGCAAATCAAAACTACAGTGAGGTATCACCTCACACCAGTCAGAATGGCCATCATTAAAAAAATCTACAAACAATAAATGCTGGAGAGAGTGTGGAGAAAAGGGAACCCTCTTGCACTGTTGGTGGGAATATAAATTGATACAGCCACTATGGAGAACAGTATGGAGGTTCCTTAAAAAACTAAAAATAGAACTACCATATGACCCAGCAATCCCACTACTGGGCATATACCCTGAGAGAACCATAATTCAAAAAGAGTCATGTACCACAGTGTTCATTGCAGCACTATTTACAGTAGCCAGGACATGGAAGCAACCTAAGTGTCCATCGACAGATGATTGGATAAAGAAATGTGGCACATATATACAATGGAGTATTACTCAGCCATAAAAAGAAATGAAATTGAACTATTTGTAGTGAGGTGGATGGACCTTGAATCTGTCATACAGGGTGAAGTAAGTCAGAAAGTGAAAAATAATGTATGCTAACACATATATATGGAATCTAAAAAAAACCCCATGGTTCTGATTACCTAGGGGCAGGATAGGAATAAAGACACAGACGTAGAGAATGGACTTTAGGACGCAGGGAGGGGGAAGGGTAAGCTGGTACAAAGTGAGGGAGTAACATTGACATATATACACTACTAAATGTAAAATAGATAGCTAGTGGGAAGCCACCACATAGCAAGGGAGATCAGCTCGGTGCTTTGCGACCACCTAGAGGGGTGGGATAAAGAGGCTGGGAAGGAGACGCAAGAGGGAGGGGATATGGGGATATGCGTATGCATATACCTGATTCACTTGTTATACAGCAGAAACTAACACAACATTGTAAAGCAATTATACTCCAATAAAGATGTTTTTAAAAATGATTTAAAATTATTAAAACCCCTGCCTCTCTGGCATTTACATTCTAGTGTTTTATAGAATCTGAAATACCCTCAGTATAAGCCTTGTAAGTCACGATGTCTGAGGTTTCTTCACCATCTTAGCATGGAACACAGGTGTCATCCAGCTTCATAGCCCACTCTGCTGTTTGTTTCCACTTCTGGGACAGACTTTCAGAACTGACCAGTTGAAGCTACATTTTGGTTCATTTCTGGGAAAAACACACTGAAGTCTCATCATAGTTCTAAAAAGGTCCTTCAGAATTGCTCTCTTGAACAAAACCGCTTCTCCACATTTCCCCAATCCTGGCACAAACCTGGTATATCTGAAGGTGAGGAATCTGCCCCGGAGCCAGGAATAGAGTTACAGGGCAGTAAATTTTATTTTTCAATTCAGCTAAAATGCACACTTGCATAGAATTTCTGTTATAGCTAACCTTTAAAAAAATCACATTTAAAAGAAAAATGCTAACTCTGGTACAAATTGATTAGCAGTGCTGTCTTCATATTCAAGATAAAATTGAATTCAATAAATCGAATTCAATATCTAACAGTGGGAATGTTATGTGTATTATTCTTGGATGAGGAGTGGATATGATTAATGTCTATCCTGGAACAGGGAGATAGAAAGAAACAATGAAAAGTCAGTTTCAGTTTCTGGGACAAAATGAAATATCTGTGTGTTGATTTAAAAAGAAAGTTATCCTGTATCACTTAGTTTAATTAAGAATGTGTTTCTCCTGTGACCGTGTGTTACTGCAGCAGGCAGTATTGCCCTGGGGAATACATTCCCAAGCCCATAATGGGAGCCTCTGAGGATTTTCGTGGCAGTGTGATGTGGAGGTGGGCTTGGAGCCAACCTGGGTGTCCATCTCCCTGGAAATGGTGAAGTGAGCTGTGGTTGCTCACATGGTAGAATCCTGTGTAGCAGCTAGAAGCTCTGGACTTATGGACATAGAAGTGTAAACAGATCTTCAAAACATTACTAGCAAGTGAACAAAGTAAGAGGCAGGATGAAATCTAGCTTACGTGAATTCAAAGTACTTAAACTTATAATAATACTTCATATTTTATAGGAGTCCATATAGGGACCAATATGGTTGCCTTAGAGGGTGGGCGCAGGAGAATGAGAGAGAGAGAAATGGGGGTAAAAGTGAATAAAGAGTAAGATGAAGAAAGGCTGGGTTGACCATTGGCTGTATATCAGACATTTTCCCCCAAATAAATAAGTAAATAAATGAGTACAGTTATCTTAAGAGTAAACAAGTACTTACACTTTTGATTTATTCAGTGATCCTAAGAATGGACTTGATAAACTAATTTAGGCATTAAAGTTTGGTGCTAGTGCATACGATACGGAAGTTATCCTTGTATAAGTAGTCTTTTATTCAAGATTTATTTATTTATTTTTTTCTGTACGCAGGCCTCACACTGTTGTGGCCTCTCCCGTTGCGGAGCACAGGCTCCGGACGCGCAGGCTCAGCGGCCATGGCTCACGGGCCCAGCCGCTCCGCGGCATGTGGGATCTTCCCGGACCGGGGCACGAACCCGTGTCCCCTGCATCGGCAGGCGGACTCTCAACCACTGCGCCACCAGGGAAGCCCTATTCAAGATTTTAAACTCAAGGTTATTTAATTTGATGCATAAAAAAATCACCCTTCTCTGGAGTGAGTACTAAGATTCTCCCAGATACTTGTAAATCCACTTTTAAAAAGAGACTTTACTTTTTAGGTTAGGTCTTTAGGTTCACAGCAAAATTGAGCAGAAGATGCAGAGATTTCCCACATACGCCCTGCCCACACATGCATCGCCTCCCCGGCTCTCAGCATCTCCCACCAGAGCAGTACATTTGTTACGATTGATGAACCTACACTGACACATCATTATTACCCGAAGTCCATGTTTTACATAAGTGTTCACTCTTGGCGTACATTCTATGTTTTTGGACAAATGTGTAATGACATGTATCCTACATTATTGCACCATACAGAATACTTTTCTGCCCTAAAAATCCTCTGTGACCAGCCAGCCTATTCATCCCTTCTCACCCCCAATCACTGATCTTTTTTTACTGTCTCCATAGTTTTGCCTTTTCCAGAATGTCATATAGCTGGAATCATTTAATAAGTAGCCATTTCAGATTGGATTCCTTCACTTGGTAATATACGTTTAAGGTTCCTCTATGTCTTTGCATGGCTTGATAACTTATAATTCAGTTTTTAAAAAGAATATTTGATCTCAGCATCTTCAAAGTATGATTTTTCTCTGTATTTCATATACTGCTTATAACAATACAAAATTTGAGAAATAAGCTACTTGCTCAACCAGTGAAAACAGAGAAATAGTTGCTTACCTTTATAGAGCCAGTTAACTCTTATTCCTTCTTGAGAGAAACGAACATGTCACAGAAGAAATATGATAATTGCATTTGTGGGCCTGGCTGCTTTAGTGGGGAATAGGAATGGCTTCTTTGCCCGTGCAAATTGCATAACTGCATGTTTGTAGTCTACCGACAGTGTCGCATCTGTGCTGTGGCCTTTTTTATCAACGGCGCTTTATCAGTCTGGCCATTATGGAGTATTGTTTATAATCAAGTTTTTTGTTTTTTTTTTTAACTTTAGCCTTTTCTTTTCAGTACAGTTTGGTTTTGTTTTTGTTCTTGTTGTTGTTTTTGGCCGCGCCATGCGGCACCTGGGATCTTAGTTCCCCCACCAGGGATTGAACCCTTGCCCCCTGCAGTGGAAGTGCGGAGTCCTAACCACTAGACTGCCAGGAAATTCCCATTTCAGTACAGCTTAAACAATGCATTTACAAATATGCTATATAGCAAGTGTGTTTTGTACCAGACAAGCCTGTAGTCGAAGCCACATGTTACATCTTATGTGTCATTTCTTTTTTCTTAGGTTTTGGCAGCCCTTAGGCCACCTCTTTGCAACTTTTAAAAGGTGCCCATTCCTCAAGGAAACCTGAGTAAGTGCGTATGAACAACCTGAGCTGCTCTAGAAGAGCTTTCCAGATCCCAGCTGGCAGCAGCCTCGGCCCCGTACTCGCTCTCCCGCTCATGCGCTCCCAAGGCGCCCTGCGTTGGCTTCTCAAACACTCCGTGTTCCTCTGCCCAGGACCATTCAGAGTCAGACGGGGGCAGTGGGGCAGGAGGGGACGAAGCGTGGCAGTGTCAGGCAGTAAGTAGGGAGTGGGCCAGTGAGGGAAGCGAGCTCAGGGGCCCCAGGTGTGGCCAGAACAAGGCGACAGTGTGCACAGCCATGGGTGCAGTGTGGGTTTATTATAGGGTTTTCTAGAAGGGGGCTTCCTGCTACCCCAGGACTTACATGAGAGCCCTGAAGTCCTGCATTCTCCACCCCTGGCCACTCCCAGCCCTCACGCAGGTAAGTCTGGATGGAATGGTGTTTTTGTGCCGTGCACAGGATGTGTGTGACCCTGGGGCTGGCATCTGGCACCTCTAGTCGTCCCGTCTTCCAAGGCAGCATCTCCACCCTCCTGACCTGTTCTTGAATAGGTAGTGTGTGGTGTGGGAGAGGAGAGCCATCCCGGGCCATGGGGAGGTGCAGGAAGACGGCCTGGGTCTCTGGTCCCCAAGTGTGACTCACTCACTCACTCCACATGACCACAGCTTCAAGCTCCATGGGAAACCATCCTGCCTACCTGTTCATGTTCAATCACTTCATGTCTGTGGTCCAGACATTGCAAACCCTGGGCACAAGACTCCCCTTGGTTTCAAGTTGAAACTGCTCTTTTTTCAAAAAACCATACTCCTTGTATTAGTTTGCTATGGTTGCTCTGATAAAATACCACAAACTGGGTGGCTAAGACCAATAGAAATGTCCTGTCTCACTGTTCTGGAGGCTGGAAGCCTGAGATCAAGGTGTCGGCGGGGTTGGTTCCCTCTGAGGGCCATGGGGAGCATCTGTTTCAGGCCTCTCCCCATCCCCCCAACTTCTGGTGGTTGTTGACGACCTTTGGGCCTTGGCCTGTGGGCATCATCCTGATCTCTACCTTCATCACACGTTGTCCTCCGTGTGTGTGTGTGTGTGTGTGTGTGTGCGCCAAAAAATCTTTCTTATATAAGGACAGATCAGATTAAAGGCCCAATAGAGGTCTGTTCCAGGGTATCCTCATCTTAATTAATTATAATTGCAATGACCCTATTTCCAACTAAGGTCACATTCTGAGGTACTGGGGGTTAGAATTCCAACATATGAATTTTGGGGGTCACGCAACTCAGCCTAACACTCCCTCTCAATAGCTTCTCTCATTTTGACCTGGTAACAGGAATCTCCGAGGTAAAAAGATCTCCTGCAGGGTACAAAGCACAGGACAAATGTTTCAACAAAGAGTTCAACAAATAGTCACTGTGGAAATAAACAAGACCACCCAACTGAAAAGAAGCAAACGCTATTTATTCGGGGAGTCGGCCACCATCATTTACATTTGACAGAGACCCGAAGGTAGGCAGTGGGGTGGGAGAGCTTGATGGTGAAAGGAGGAAGACTTCAGGTCTTCAGGTGTGCCCCGTCGGAGGCTGTTGGCATGGGATGGCTGTAGATGGGCTAAGTAGGAGCAGGGCATCCTATGTGATTGGTCAGGGGTACTTATTTGGCTTTCTGTGGTTGGTCCCAAGTTGGAAGTTGGGGCAAGAATTGATTAATTAGGGCTTCCCTGGTGGCACAGTGGTTGAGAGTCCGCCTGCCGATGCAGGGAACTCGGGTTCGTGCCCCGGTCCGGGAAGATCCCACATGCCGTGGAGCGGCTGTGTCTGTGAGCCATGGCCGCTGAGCCTGTGCTCCGCGACGGGAGCGGCCACAAAAAAAAAAAGAATTGATTAATTAATTAAACTGTCTGAAGCTGTCCATTATTAACCAAATCCTGGCTGTCTGGGCCGATTGCTATGGAGGTCGTTTGACTTCCTGGACTAGTTGCTGAGGGTAGTGGGTTGGCTTCTTGGACTGGTTGCTGCAGACTCTCGGTTAAAGTTCTATTTTTATATGTGGTCTGGCCCTTGTCCATTTGTATGTTTAGTCTCTTATCACGGAATCAACTTTCGGGGTAGGTCTGCCAGATACTTGTTTCCACAAGTAACTTAATTATGTATACTTATGAACTTATGAAAACAATAATTTAAATGTTTCCCAACCTTGAAACCTCAAATTTTCCCAAGAGCCTCTTTCTTTGTCCTCACAGCTCTTCTGCTTCACTGTGGTTGTTTGCACAGGCCACATTCGTGGGTCTCCTCTGATTCACTAACTCATCAGATGTTTATGGAGTTTTTGCTTCACACTGGTTAGGCAGAAGGAATCAGAGGTGAAAGACACAGTCTCTGCCTTCAGAGAGACCAGTGGGAAAGGCAAGCATGTAGGTACTATAGTCCAAAGTGCTCAGTTGTCAAAGATAAACAAAGCTGGACACTAAGGTGGTGAGGACAGATCTGAATAAGAACTATAACTATTGCCATAGATAAGAGAGTCCACTATGACCTGAACTCAACTGTACAGAGGTGGCTGGGCATTTTACAGGGAGGATGAGGGAGAAGGGAGAGGTGAGGGGGGCTCAGGAGAGTCAGGGAATTGAGAAATTACAGAGTTGGTCAGTGTAAATGCGGATCAGGCCAGCTCTACCTGCTACCTGAAGACCCTGAAGCTAGGATTCTGTCCTCCCACAGAGACCGGGGGACAGAGGGCCTATCCTGCTCGATGAATAAATTTTAAAGGAACAGGTTTCAGGTCCTGAGTTGTAGGAGATATGGATGGATGGATGGATAGGTAGGTAGATGGAGAGAGGTATCTCGAAGGGACAGTGGAAGGACTCACAACTAAGCCCTTTTTAGTAAATGTTCTAAGAAAATATGCTCAGGGGCCTATTGTCAGGCATTGATTAGAACACACAGCAAATTCTTTTGGCAGCCTTGAGAAAGGAGAGGCTAGGGTCATCCTAGGGATGCAGCCTTGAGCTGTTAGAAAATATGTTAGTGTTGATTCAAGCCTTTAACGGGGGGGATGAAATCATTTGTGTTGAGAGTCTGTGGTTTTTATAGGCTAGGTTGAGGTCTAGTTGACAAGAAGGCACAAAGGAGTTTGGTCAAGGAGAGAGTCTTTGTGTGTTTTTTTAAAAAAATTGAAGTGTAGTTGATTTACAATATTGTGTTAAAGACATACAGCAAAGTGATTCTGATATATATATATATATATATATATATATATATTTTTTTTTTTTTTAAATTCTTTTCCATTATATGCTCTTATAAGATACTGAATATAATTCCCTGTGCTATACAGTAGGTCTTTGTTGTTTATCTATTTTATATATAGTAGTGTGTATCTGTTCATCCCAAACTCCTAATTTATCCCTCCTCCCCCTTCCCGTTTTAGTAATCATAAGTTTGTTTTCTATGTGAGTCTGTTTCTGTTTTGTAAATAAGTTCATTTGTATTATTTTTTAGAGTCTACATATAAGTAATATTATATGATATTTGTCTTTCTCTTTCTGACTTACTTCACTTAGTATGATAATCTCTAGGTCCATCTATGTTGCTGCAGTGGCATTATTTCATTCTTTTTATGGCTGAGTAGTATTCCATTGTATATGTGTACCGCATCTTCTTTATCCAGTCATCTGTCGATGGACATTTAGGTTGAATCCATGTCTTGGCTATTGTAAGTAGTGGTGCTATGAACATTGGGGTGCAAGTATCTTTTCACAGTATGTTTTTCTGCAGATATAGGCCCAGGAGTGGCATTGCTGGGTCATATGGCAGCTCTATTTTTAGTTTTTTAAGGAACCTGCATACTGTTCTCCATAGTGGCTGCACCAATTTACATTCCCACCAACAGTGTAGGAGGGTTTCTTTTTTCTCCACTCCCTTAAGGAGAGAGTCTTTTTCACACTGCTGCCCTGGAGGTGAGCACAGGCCATTGAAGTAGGGTGTGCATGCGTGCGTGCTTGCACGTGTGTGTGTGTGTGTCCATCCAGGGAGGAGGGATAATTTGACTTGGAGGACCAATCCCAGTAAACCAAATGAATTCAATCAGCAGAGGGAGATGGGAGGGAAGAGCAAGGGCAGGTCCAGTTTTACGACCTAAAACATATGCAATTAGAGTTCCTGCTTTAAAAAAAACAAAACCAAAAACATACAAAATTCGGAATACAAAATTAGGTAGAGGACCTTGGGGTGGGGGGCATGCAAGAAAGGGGACCAGAATTTTTAGCTTCTCTTGGTTCATGGCAAATCTGCCTCTTGGGAAGCATATATTCCAGGCTGTGTGAACAGCAAGAACGAAGGTTTGGAGGATAGTGAGAGAGCTGAAATAATTCAGAACTGGGTGTGTGTGAAGAATATAGAACAGACAAAGCTAGTGAGGGGCTTATGGGTCAGGTAAGAGTATGGAGTTTCCTCTGTCAAATGTGAGGAGTCACTGGAGGATTTCAGGCAGGGAAGAGTGACTCGATCCCTTATTTATGGATTAGAAAGATCACTCTGGAAGGAAGTGTGGAGGATGGGCTGAGCCAGGTAAGGCTGGTTGTAGACATCGGGTAGAGGTTGTCTACAAGGCACTCCTCCCACACAGCGATGAAGACCCATGGAATGTCACTGTATGTGTATGTGACTTCAAAACAGAAGCCAGGCCTCCAACAGAAAGAAATGTTCTTCATCAAAAAAATTTCTAGGGCTTCCCTGGTGGTGCAGTGGTTGAGGGTCCACCTGCCGATGCAGGGGACACGAGTTCATGCCCCGGTCCGGGAAGATCCCACATGCCACGGAGCGGCTAGGCCCGTGAGCCATGGCCGCTGAGCCTGCGCGTCCGGAGCCTGTGCTCCGCAACGGGAGAGGCCACAACAGTGAGAGGCCCGCATACCGCAAAAAAAAAAAAAATTCTAGATTGTTCTTTCTCTAAGTTTAAAAATATGCCTACATGTATTTTTGTGGAAAAGAGGCCCAAGTTACCCTAAGACTTGTTTTTAATTAATTTTGCACGGCATAACGTTTCTATACATAAAAGAAAATTATATATTTGGTTTATTTGTCCTTGGGTATCATGCATCTAAAAATGAATAGATTTAAAGATGATGATTTTAAAAGCTAGATAGTTGTGTCACACCTTAATGTTTAAATATTCTATTTCTGTGTAGGGCATTTTGAGATATTTAGAAATGTCCCAAACTGGATGTGCCCTGTGTCACACAGTCTGTAATGGTGCCGAGGACAGCCTTGGTTACTGAGGGCAAAGTTTTTAAATGAAAAGTACATCTACTGTTAGGCAGGTCCTGCTGCCTTATCCCAGGAAGCTCTTAGATGGATGTTGATCCTCAGTTTTCCCCCTCAGGTTTTCCTTTTTAATTTACTGACACATCTTTGCTTTGCTAGAATAAAGAGATTCCATGTTGAGGGTGGATCTGAGAGACAGCATCTGGGTAACATAACCATCAAATTATATAACCATCTTTCTTTCCAGTCTCAAAGAAAAAAGTGATTGTTTGGATTTGATCTAT
This sequence comes from Aethalodelphis obliquidens, assembly GCF_003676395.1. Classification (NCBI taxonomy): domain Eukaryota; kingdom Metazoa; phylum Chordata; class Mammalia; order Artiodactyla; family Delphinidae; genus Aethalodelphis; species Aethalodelphis obliquidens. Next base: position 14,698,043 of record NW_020837949.1, read on the forward strand.
CCTTCCTATTGTGAAAGAAAAGCAATTCACAAAATGCCTAAATTTTATTGTGACAGTGGCAGCAACTACACACAATTCATTTCAGTGTAGTCAGAGAATCTACACGTTGTCCCAGGTGCCAACTGGTGCTCTGACTGTGCGTTCCTTAAGGCAGCAAATGCAGTCTTGCCACAGAGGTCCACAAACGTGTAAAACAGATTAGAGCCCTGCTGCTCTGGTTGCAAGGAAGGGCCTCATGCACACCCACTTTCATGAAGCACCTTGAATAGCTCCCTGAGCTTTTGGAACCTAGTTTGCAACCGTGTATTCGGTCCAGTTCTTACATTTTCCACTTAGAAAATTGAAGCTCACCAAGGCAACATGAGTCAATTCTATTCACATTCGTTAGAAATAAATCTTAATTTCCTTTCTTTTTTTTTTTTTTTTTGCTTTTGTGAGCCCGTGCTCTTATCACTATTGCCCACTGATTTATTTCAAAAATGTTCACAGATATTAAATCCAAGTGAGCTCCACACTGAATCTTTTCATCTCGAAGGAATTAAACCATTCGTGTATTGTGGAAACTCTTTCCTTCAATTTCTAAAAAAGTGGAACACACATCCACGTGTATGTCCATGACATTGCTCGGGGCTTACATAGACACTTGTGTCTACATGATTAACCCTTAGGAACAATAAATCCATCCCGTTTCACTGATTAAACAACTGAGATTCTGAAACCATCTGGCTCTTCAGAAGACAGCAAAATGTGCCAGGCGATCCTTTAGTTCCCATTGGCAGGGAAATTTATTCAGACTTTCTGAAAGAGCAATCGGTCGGCTTTGGGTCATTTGCCACCTCTAGAAAATGTTTCTTCCTATTTCAGAGGCCTCTGACTTCTCTTTTTTTTCTGTATTATGATTATTTAGAGTTTATCCATTCGAAACACATATTTGCTCTCAAAGGGCAGACATGTTTTCATAAAGAAAGAGTCACTGTCCTTTCTTCCTTCTCATGAACCCACCCTCCTTTCCTCCCGACTCCCACTGGAAGAGTGCACAGTGATGGGGGACACCCTGGTGCTGAGGGATTCCCTGAGCCAGCAGGAACTAAGTAGAGGTCAGTTGTGTCAACCATCTATAGAAAAACAGTGGTTCTGAATGCAGAGCGATGATCTTAAATTCATCTAGGGCAAGAACTTATTCATTGGCTCATTCATCCGTTCACTGGAAAACATTATGCCCCAGAGTGTGAAGAGGCCCATTCACAATGGCTGTGCTCAGGGCAGCACGGAAATGCCCTAAGGCCACCAGCTTCTGGTCTCCCAAAGGTGAGCAGAGAAGGCTGCAGGCAGAGCAAGCATTAGAGCTGGACTTGGAGGAACGGCCTTCCTTCTGGAGGTGGAGGTGGAAGAGGGAATGACAGCAGAGAAGTGGAAGACATTGGGATGAGGGGAGTGACAAGCTGGGGGTGCAGATCCTGAAGCAGTGAGAATGAAATGAAATATTCCTGACATGATGGTCAGACGGTGTAGTGAAGGCCAGAACTAGGGTGCCGGCAGGGAGAATGGCTAGGACAGCCATGGGAGATGCGCCACAGAAAGAACAAGAGCTGGAGAAGCACCGGACGTGGGCGTGAGGAAGCCGGGGTGTCCAAGGTGAATTTCACATTTTGAAACGACAGTGACGCCCTTGACTGAAGTATGGGACAAAGGACAACACCTTGTTTTTGGTGAGAAGGTTCTGAGTTCTGTTTTGAATGTGTTGACTAAAAGACTGAAGCTTATGTTTCTCGTGTACCACACCCTTGGAAGCCAGAAGAAGGCGATGGTTAAACCACAAGCAATTTTCATGGGGGCCATCTTGAGAAAGGAGATGATCAGGGAGATATCAGATTATAAAGGGCCCAAGTGCTTTTTGAAATTAGGTGTGACGGCAGCAGCACTGATCTTGTCTTCCTTGGACCCCCATTTCCTTCTTCTTTCCCTTTTAAAATTAACTGAAGTTTAAGGATGAAAAGACTTTGGGAATTCCTTTGGAGGAATTTGCGGGACCTTTGGAGGTCCAGTGGTTAGGACTCCGAATTTCACCGCCAAGGGCCTGAGTTTGATCCTTCGTTGGGGAACTAAGATCCCACAAGCTGCACTGCACGGCCAAAACAAAAACAGAAACAAAAGCAAAAACAAACAAAAAAGGATTAAAAGACTTTAAAGTAATGGAAATCACATTAGCACTATCCCTGCCTGCTATTACCTACAACTTGGTGGTGACTGACATTCTTGGGACAGAGATTCTAAGTCTCATGCTTGCAAGTCCTTGGGCTCATCTGGAGTCAGCTTCATCAGTTTGTCCACACAGAGCAGGATGAGGGTGAGAAACAAGAGACTCCAACCAACGGCAGCCGCGATCCAGCCGTATTCATCCACTCCGGTGTGGCAACACCGGGCTGCTTGTGGGCAGAAGTCGACATCTGGTGGGAAGAGAGAGCGGGAATGACAGCGTCACACCAGCCTCCTCTCCCCCGAGCTCTTCTCTAATATTCATAACATTGAAACCAGTAATAATAGAATAGCCACCATTTACTAAAGCATGCCATGTACTAGGGTAAGTGCTCTACACACATTACCTTATTTATTCCTCACAGAGTGATAGGCACAGTTATTCCTGCTGTTTGACATGAAGAAACTGAGGCTGTCACCTGCGCAAGGTCACGAGATGGCAGAACTAGAATTCAAACCCAAGCCTGTAGGAGTCCAAAGTCATGTTCATAACCTCTACATGTCATTGCCTATTACCCTCCTTTGTAAGTGCCCAGAAGTAAACACATCTGGTCATCCAATGAAGGCAGAATCAAGGAGGCAAACTTCGAATAAGGCAAACTTCCTGTTAATTAGACACGCATAGCAGTGGTTGCTTTATGAAGCAGTAGGCTCCTTGCCACTGGAAGTCCTCAAATAGAGGATGAACACAAATATGCAAAGGGTACCAAAATGAAGCTCCTGCCTTGGGCATAAGTTGGACTGGCTGATGTCTAGGGTCTTTCCACTTCCAAATTTCTATAAGCATTTGCAGTCAGCGGGGTTTCGACTGCTGTCCTGGGGATGGGCCATTAAAGCCACCTGCACCAAAGAGTGTGAGCTTAGATGGGGACCAAGCCCAAGAGAGCTTTTTAGACGTGCTCTGCAGACAGTTCTGGGGCTGTGAGCAAACCACACCGGTGCACAGGAGGGCCAGGCAGGCGCTCAGCCACCCGATGCCAACGGGCAGAAAGCAAGGAGGCTTAAGTGTCCCTCCCCACTCCAGGGTGAGCCCTGGGGTTAGGGAGGTTGCCAGGAGAGGCTTACTGGGGCACTGCTCCAGGGTCTCAAGGCCTGGATGGTGGACAGTCAAGGTTGAGTTGCTGCTGCCGCTGGCTTCTGGAAGAAAAGACAGAAGATAGTCTCAGGCACTAGGAGAAGCCATTCTCAGGCATAGAGTTTGCAATCTTTTTTTGAATCAGTAGTGAGTATTATGAAAGTGTTATAGAAGTTCCAGTAGAGGTACATTGAAATTTCATGCAACAAAGCTAACCCTCTGTCATAGCCTGCACTATGTCCCCCAGGTTCGTAGGTTGGAGTCCTAACCCATTTTATGGATATAGGGCTTTAAAAAGGCAATTAAGGTTAAATGGTTAAATGAATCCAATATGACTGGTGTCCTTGTGTAAGAAGGGGAAGAGACACCAGGTATGTGAACTCATAGAGCAAAGACCACATGAAGACCCAGCACAGAGGGGACCATCTATAAGCCAAGGAGAGGGGCCTCAGGAGAAAACAAACCCGGTGATACCTGGAGCCGCCAGAACGGTGAGAAAAGAAGCTTCTGTTGTTTCAGCCACCCAGGCTGTGGTATTTTGTTGGCTAGCAAACTCACACACTCCCCTTTTCCTATCACTCCCGAGTCCCATTCAGAGATGCTTTATCTTCGTATCTCATGTCCCTTCCATCACCAGGGGCCTCTAGACACTTTCTTTTAGCTGCTTTCCATGCAGATAGGTACATCTATAAACTTTTTTCTAGTATAAACACAATCACTTAAAAATCTGGAATGTCTTTTCGTAACTAGCTTCAGTTTCCTTCAAAAACTTGAACTAGTAAACATTGAAGTCTGACCTTGATTATTTATGATGAGTATGATGTTATTACTCAGAGAGAGGGTTTAATAAAAAATTAAACACGCTACAAGCAAGTTGAGAGGTTTCTAGAACATGCAGCACTTAGAATTGTCCCTTGATTAATAAGCAAGGAGCACAATGATAAAAAGCCCTTTAGCAGAAATATCAGAGTTTGGGGGGTGGGGAGGGGTTATGGAGAGGAACATAAGGATCCCCAAGGGAGAAAAACCATGGCCCACATTCCCTCTCATCCCTGAAGATAAGAAGGTAGATGATTGGACTTCCCTGGTGGTCCAGTGGTTAGACTCTGCCTTCCAGTGCAGGGGGTGCGGGTTTGATCCCTGGTCAGGGAACTAAGATCCCACATGCCATGGGGTGTGGCCAAAAATTAAAAACAAAAGCAAAAAACAGAAGGTAGATGGTCTCGGTCTCTGTTCAACACGGTGACCACTAACCATTGTGGTTGTTTAAGTTTACTAAAATTAAATGAAAAATGCAGCTGCTTGGTCATATCAGCCACATGCCAAGTGCTCAATCACCACATGTGACTAGTGGCCACCATATTGGAAGCACAGCATAGATAACGGAACATTTCCATCATCAAAAGAGTTCTGTTATGGGCTTCCCTGGTGGCGCAGTGGTTGGGAGTCCGCCTGCCGATGCAGGGGACACGGGTTCGTGCCCCGGTCCGGGAAGATCCCACATGCCGCGGAGCGGCTGGGCCCGTGAGCCATGGCCGCTGAGCCTGCGCGTCCGGAGCCTGTGCTCCGCAACGGGAGAGGCCACAACAGTGGGAGGTCCGCATACCGCAAAAAAAAAAAAAAGTTCTGTTAGACAATGCTGATCTAGGTAGAGCAAAACCAAGAGACCATTTAAAAGAATCTTTCTGGAAATTATGTTGTTGTTCAATCTACTTCTTTGGGAATGAAATAAAAAAAGTTTGGAACTCTCCAGGCCCCACTGACTCTAGGTTAACATGTCCTTCAAAATTGCTTGTTGTCACATAGCAGGACGAGTCAGGAGGAAACTTCTGATTTAGCCAAAGCCATGAAATTGCTGCTCAGACTAATTTTATGCCACACACCCCCGGCCACTCCAATGTCCCGCTTAAGTATAGTAATTACCTTGATGCAATCTGATGGTTACTGTAAATAATTTACAGCTAAATGCCTTAGAGCTTGGTCTTTATTTGCTTTGGAAAAATTGATTCCTCAATGTTTTAATTTCCCTTGTTACCCAAATAACTTCCTTGACCCTGACTTTCATCTCCCCTCTACACTAGAATGGAGGTGGTCCCAGTCTAGAGCTAGTGAATGGAAAAAAACCTAGTTAATGGAATACTAATATTAGGTTCAACCATATGAAATTGGCATTTCTGTAGGTCAAAAATTATTCAGTATCAGAAATTTTATATGGTTCAAACTAAATACCCTGTTACAAATTCTTAAGAATTTAAATATCACCCACCTCCCTCATAAGCAAAGCCAGCCAGGGACTGGTCCCACTTGGAGTCACTTCCAAAGTAAAGGCTGCTGGCAAGACCCAACCATTCAGTGCAGTTAAACTTGTCAAGTGTTTGAGGCCCTCTCTTAAGCATGGCCAGGTAAACAGAAACCACTCTTATCTGGGGAGGGGTGATTTGGAAAATAAAAGGAATGTGTTAACATTCGTTGAGGGTTTACCATGTGCTATTTTATTAGAAGTTGTTTACATTCAGTAACCTATTTCATCTTTACAACAAACCTATATATAAGCACTATGATTATCTCCATGTTAGAAATGAGGAAACTGGAGCACAGAGAGGGTAAGTAATTTGCTCAAGGTCACACAGCTAGTAAGTTGTGGAAGCCAGAGTTGAGTTGAGGCTCAGTGGCTTGAGAGCCCACGCTCTGAAGCTCCGTAGGAGAGACCATGAGGATGGGAGAGATAGATACAGCCTGGAGGGGGGACGGCGAGGATTGGTTTCAAGAGAGGGAGAATCTGTCTGTCAGAGAGGAGGGCAGACTGTTCTGAGGAGCAAGATCAAAGCCAGAGGCAGAAACCAGGAGCATGAGAATGTGACCGAGGTCCCTGACGTGCAGAGCCCAGCCTGGGAGAGCAAGCCAGGGGAGGCCACCTAACATCCCCCTTCAGCCTCCACAAGAAAATCGGGACATAACCCAACATCTCCTGAGCCGGGCAAGGTGGGAGAAGGTTAAACAGCATACGACAGCTTTGTGTGTTGAGGTTTTGTGAAAGTTGCAAAGGGCGCACAGGGTCAAGGGAGGGACAGAGGTCCTTAGGTGAGAGGAGGGCACACAAAAGCAGGATGACAGCCACAAAATATGGGTTTGCAACACAATTATGCTGACAAGGAGCCGTTGAGAAACAGCAACCCAAAGATATCATTTTAGGCCAGTTTGGTCCCCTGATGGGAGAGACTCTTTGTGGCAAAGGCCAGCAGAGGTGGCTGCTCCCATACTGGCTGACGCTGGTCTTAAGGTAACTCCCATCCCACCCTACCCTCTCTTGCCTAATCCTTCAGATGAGAAAGTACTGTTTCCTCTTTCCTTTGTGCGGGACCAACCCTAGCCAAGGAATCCTTCTCCCACCTCCTTCTTTCCCCCCTCCCCTCCCTTCCTCTTCCCAGCGTGGCGAGAATAAAGCTCACAGTTCTACCTGCCAAGCAAGCCGGGTGGAAAGAGGCAAAGGCCAGGCTGAGGACCAGGGCGGCCCAGGGCGCAGAGTTGAGGTGCTTCATGCTGAGGAGGGAGGCTTCTGTGATCACGGTCCCTGCAGAGGCGAGCTGAGGGCCGCCTGCCATGCGTCCTGTGTGTGGCCCGTCTGGCAGGAACTTGAAAACAACGCTGGCAGAGGTGAATTTCTGTTCTGTGTTTGGGGGAAAGAGAGGGGGTGGAGCAAAGGGAACTCGGGCTGTCACACCTGGCTCTCACCTCTCCAGGAGGGAAGCCGAGCTACGTTGGCTGGGGGAGGAATGGACGGTGACTCAGTTGGTTCTTCCTTAGCTCACGTTTTGTCCCTGCTGAGAAAAAAGAGGACAGGGCAGGAGATCTGTGTCGTGCTGATTCCTTGAAGATGAGTTTACTGCCTCTTCCACCTTCAGGCATAGTCATCCTATCCAATATTTACCGAGCACCTGCTGCGTGCACTACCCTCTGCTCAAGTCTGGAAATACCTGCCCTCCAAGTGCTTTATTACAAACACACATCATTAAAGCACAGAGCAGTGTTTCAGGAGTGAAGGACAAAGCACTTTGCTTCTCAGCAGTAAGAGGCCTCACCTCCTGATGGCTGCTTCATGAGGAACATGGCATTTGGGTTGGGCCTTGAAGGATGGATAGGGCTTTGACAGGCAAAGAGGAGAAAAAGGCACCGTATGCAGGAGGGACAGGTGAGCAAAGGCCCGGAGGTAAGAGGTGCTCAGAAATCCACTGTGACCAAGAGGCTGAGCATCCGATGTGCCAGGCTGGGCGTGGAGGGTTTGAAACAGTCAGGAGGCCAGAGGGAGGCTTTGTGAAGATTTTGAATTGAGTAGTAACTTGATTGAAGCTCTGCCTCCAGTCTAAGGCATTTGCTGAGTGCCAACCATGTATTGTAAAGGCACCGTCCCAGGCATTCAAGACTCAAAGATGATTAAGATGTGACGCCTCCTCTTGAATCCTACTCAGTACAGCAGTGAGACCAGGCAGTGAAGAAAGAACTGGGAGGCAGTATGGTAGGACTCAGTATGGGTATCTTCCCCGGTGATGGGGATATAAAAGAGGGAGGGGGAAGTCTGCCCGAGAGCAGTGGAGGAGAGATTCACAGAGGAAGTGACCTTTGGGCTGGGTATTGAAGTTTGCGTATGCAGGTGGGAGGTGATGGGCCTTTTGAGTACAAGGAATAGCAGCATGTGTGCATGCTGGCCGGCTACCACGTGTGGATACGTGTATTATGTTCCTAAATAAGCTTGGGTCTGGCTAAGAGAGTGAGGGATGAGCTTTGAAACTCACTCAAAGCTCAGTGGAAGTGTTGCAGGAAGGGGGACCCCTTCCAGGGCCCGAGAGTGGGCTCTTGTCTAACACTCAGAAATGAATTGTCCGAGGAGACACACATGTTGACAAAACAAGAGACTTTATTGGGAAGGGTGCCTGGGGGGAAAGCAGGAGGGCAAGGGAACCCAGGAGGACTGCTCTGCCACGTGACTCACAGTCTCAGCTTTGATGTTAAGGGGGTTAGTTTCCGGGTTGTTTCTGGCCAATCATCTTGCTTTGCCCATAGTTGGTCTGACTCAGGGTCCTTCCTGGTGGCGTGCATCTCTCAGGCAAGACGGATTCCAGCGTGAGGGCTTCTGGGAGGTGGCAGGACAGATTTTCTCCTCCCTCCTCCTGGCCCCTCCTGAATTCTTCAGGGTTAGTTTCAGGGATGGTTTCGGTCCACAGTTCCCTAACAGAAGGACGTATAAGCCATGTGTAAGCCCAGAATAAGGATGTCTCATTGTTGTACATCAGCCTGGAGGGGCACTTTTTTCTAATCCGCCCAAACGTACCAATTAATGGTGGCCCTATACTCTTGGATTTGGGGATTGGGGGCAGAAGAGCTTTAAGAAGGCTGATCTTCAGGCAGTGTACAAAAGTCCAGTTTAGGCCTACCACTTGGTTGAATATTCAATGATTACCAAGTAGCTGGTGTATCCAGGCCCTTGGTACGAGGGAGGGGCTTTGACATGGGTAAGGCCGCAAAGCCCCTGTCCTCAAGGAGCTCAGGGTCCAGTGAGGAAGATGGACAAATAAGTAATGACAACACAGTGAAATAAGTGTGGCGAGGAGGGTTGAGGACTAGCGGATCCTGAGAACATTTCACAATGGAAGTGGCATCTCGACCTGAAACTTGAGAGATGTGTAGTTCGCCAGGCACGGGAGAAGGGACCAGTGTGTGCCTGGTCTCTGAGGCATGACCGTGTGCCCCTTGCTTGGGGAGGAATTCCTGTCCTCAGGGCATGGGCTGGGTTGTGGTGTGTCTGGTTAGACTAAGAGGTTGTAAATGGACCTGCATGCCAGACTAAGGAAACTGGACTCTCATCTTATGATTGGGGCACCCTATAAGGAAATTGTAGATGTGGCCGCCTTTGTATTTCAGAAAACTGGAGGAGAGAGGGCAGGTCTGTATTCAGAGAGATTATCGAAGAAGCTGCTGCAGAAATCCCAGACAGACATCAAAAGAGCCCTGAACTAAGCAGCTGGACTGAGGATAGAGGAGGGGGGGGACAGAATCAAGAGGTATTTAGCAGGCCGAATCAACAGAAAGGAATCCAGGAAGAAAGCGTCCAGGATGGAGGCAAGGTTTCCGGCTGGGGTGGCCGTGAGGCCAGTCTGGGCTAGAATCACAGCCTTGCGTTTTATTGGCTGAGGGGCCCTGGGCAGGTTACTTTATACATCCAAGCCTCAGGTTCCCCATCTGAAGAATAATAGGAGGTGCTCCTATCTCAGGAGTTGTAGTGATGACTTAATGAAGTAATCTATGTGAAGCGCATTGCCCAGTGCCGGCTGATGGCAAGTACTCAGCCCGCGGTAAACATCATTATAATAGAAGGGTCATCGTAAGTAGCAAGTATGGGAGAAAGGCAGTTTTAAGGAAAAATAATGCTATTTATGTATTCATTTATTTATATCCTGCCTTGGTCCAAAAAGGATTTAAGGAAGCTTACATACATTAATTGAGCTAGGTAAGATAAAAGAAACAAGAAGAAGTGAGGCAAAGAGAAAGTTAGGATAGTAAATATAAGATGGAACCATGAGTGAGTTGAGAGCACAAACATGGCATGCATGTTTTCTAAGCTTTCTGGTAGCCAGTGCCAATAGGGTCACATGATCACATACGTGATTCATGACCTCACAAGACGGAAACAACAGGGGAAGTACGACTGCTATTCATTAATTCATTATTGAAGTATAGTTGATGTTCAGTGTTTCAGGTGTACAGCACAGTGATTCAGTTACACGCATATATATATATATATATATATATATGCATGTATATATATATATACTCTTTTTCAGATTCTTTTCCATTACAGGTTATTACAAGATATTGAATATAGTTCCTTGTGATATAGTAGGTCCTTGTTGTTTATCTATTTTATATACAGTAGTGTGTATCTGTTAAAAGCACAGCTGCTCTTGATACCAAAACCAGATAAATGCTCTTGATACCATTTCCCCTTGGGTGCCCACAGAGATGACATTACTTAATAGGGTGAACACTTTCTTTGATTTTTTTTCTCCTATCTTTTTAAAAAAAGATTAATTAATTAATTTATTTTTGGCTGCATTGGGTCTTTGCTGCTGTGTGCGGGCTTTCTCTATTTGTGGCAAGCAGGGGCTACACTTTGTTACAGTGCGCAGGCTTCTCATTGCGGTGTCTTGTTGTGGAGCATGGGCTCTAGGCACATGGGCTTCAGTAGTTGTGACATGCGGGCTCAGTAGTTGTGGCTTGTGGACTCTAGAGCACCAGCTCAGTAGTTGTGGCACACGGGCTTAGTTGCTCCGTGGCATGTGGGATCTTCCCAGACCAGGGATTGAACCTGTGTCCCCTGCATTGGCAGGCGGATTCTTAACCACTGCACCACCAGGGAAGTCCCTCTCCTATCTTTTGATCTCTGTTTTCGACATTCTCCTCACAGTACACCCCTCAGTGAGCTTCACAGATTAGGGTTGATTTATCCAAAGGGCAGTAGAGATAACAGCAGTGTGTGTGGTCCATGGGATTTTCAAGGGCCCCCCAAATGTTTGAGACCTGAAAAATGTTCTCAGGTCCAAAATACAGCAACAGCAACAAAACCTGTGCAATCCAAAAAATTTATTTCGGGACTTCCCTGGCAGTCCAGTGGTTAGGACTTGGCGCTTCCACTGCAGGGGGCATAGGTTCGATCCCTGGTCGGGAACTAAGATAACATAAACTGTGGCATAGCTGAAAAAAAAAAAGGCAAAAAATTTATTTCAAAAGCAAAGTTATACAATTCAAACATTTAAACAGAAACAATTTAATGTAGGATGTTGGGTGTATTTTAATAGGTTTGATGTGAGCAGAGCATGTCCCTCCAAAATAGTGAGAGCCTGGGACATAGATTCGAAACAGCCCTGTGTGGGGTTGTTGTGATGGGGGTTTAAAGAGCATGCACCTGTCTAAACTGACAGCATCCTATCAAGTCATACGATGGAAAGTAATTCTGGGAAGCAGTGGATGTGAAGGGGACAGGCAATGATCTGTTCTCTCTCTCTCTCTCTCTCTCTCTCTCTCTCAACACATTGTTAGTTGATTGGGGACTGTTTTAGATTAGGTGTTTGCAAGTCAGTTTAAAAGACACATATTCTCTTATTGACAGATGAAAGGATTTTATTATTCTAAAATAGGATGGACTTGACTGGGGTCTGATCACTCATTAATTCCCAAAGGAAGGGCCGCGTGGCAACTGTTTTACAGGTGTCACCATTATTAGCTGTCTTTCATTTTAACACGTCTATAACTAGCAACTCCATGCAGGTCGTTATCTCACCTGGTAAGTCTTTCATTTTACATCAGATTTCCTTTGGAAAGTATACCAGGAAGTTGCATTGCTCAAAGCTAGACATTCTGCAGGAACTTTCTCAAGATTTTTTTTTTTTTTTTTAATGGTTGAGACAGGTGTTTGGTTACACATACTTTAAAGTCCAAGTTAAAATGTCTGTGACCAGGCTCCATGTTGAGATTGGGGTGGCTTAGAGCATGAGGTTCCAGGGCCCTCACTGCCTCCAATTATATCTGTTTTCCCTGATATAATTTCATGTGAAAAAGAGAAGGAGGGGGGCAGAGGGTTTCCTGTGCTAAATGATTGAAAACCAGCATTCTGTGGCCTGGAATGGCCTTTGCCTTCCAGAAGGATATTTTATGTTGAGGGAACTTCCTCTGTGATTCTTTTTATTTATTTTTTTATATTTATTTTATTAAAGTATAATTAATTTCTGTTCTACAGCAAAGTGATTCAGATATATATATATATATATATGTATATATATACACACACACAATCTTTTTCATATTCTTTTCCATTATGGTTTATCACAGGATATTGAATATAGTTCCCTGTGCTGTACAGTAGGACCTTGTTTATCCATCCTGTATATAATAGTTTGCATCTGCTAATCCCATACTCCCAATGAATCCCTCCCTAACCCCCCTTGTGATTCTGATCGCCTCCTCTAACCGCCCCTCCATCTCTGGGAAGAGACCACTGGCTTTGAACTTGGGGCTTTCATTTCCGGTTCATCCACTCTGAGAATCACGGCCCTGACCACGCCTGTGCCTGCTATTCCCTAATTCCTGAGCAGAGATGGGGTCTGCGGCTCTTCCTGCATGCAGCTTTTTCAGGATCCGTTTTCACAAAATAATGTCAGTCTCTAGTTGCTCATGCAACTGGAACACCTAGACCTTCCCCTGAGCAGCACTTAGTTTGTGGAGGAGCTTAACCTCACCCACTGCCACTCAGTTATAGGTGTAGGATTTGGAGAGAATGAGGAGTACCCTTGTAAGAAAAATGGAGAACTACGTAGCGTCCAATTTGAGATCATACCATAGAGCTGATAGAAGGAACAAAGTGACCAAGGCCTGGAGCCCACCATTTGGAACCATTTCTGAGCGGTTCCAGGGCGACTCAGCTTGCCCTTAATCCACAGTTGCACTAGAGGGCGGTGATACGGTGGCCAGGACAGAGGTGGGTTTAATAAAAAAGAATGGAACTTCCGCTTGGCTAAGGCCGTATTCTGCCTCCGCCCTGGATCTCATTATTTCACATCTTCTCAAGAGTATATTTCTGAATTTTCAAACATATGGAGGTTTTCTAGTTATCGTTTTGTTATTGATTTCTAGCTTAATTGCATCGTGATCTGCAAACACACTTGAATGACTTATTTTGTGTATTCTTTAAGAACCATCATATGGTCAAATTTTGTAAATGGTTAATGGTGCTTGAAAAGACTGTATCGTAGTTGTGGGGTTCAGTATTCTACGTAGGTCTATTAGAGTACTAATTATGTGGTTCATATCTTCTATATTTTTCCTGTTTTTTTTTTGTTTAATTCTATTGACTACTGAGACAGATGATTGTGGATTTCTGTCTTTTCCTTGTAGTCTTGTCTATTTTTGCATGAAACATTTGAGGTTGTAATTAGGCTTCATACAAACACAGAATTATGACACCTTCCCAGTGAATTGAACCTCCTTTAAAAAATAATTTTGTAACATCCCTTTTCATCTCTAGTAATGCTTTTTGCCATAAAGTTTACTTTGTCTGCTATTACTATAGCTATCCCACTTTTCTTTTGCTTAGTTTTTTTTTTTAATTGGGATATAGTTGCTTTACAATGTTGTGTTAGTTTCTACTGTACAGCAAAATGAAGTAGACTTCCCTGAGCTATATAGCAGGTTCTCATTAGTTATCTGTTTTATACATATTAATTTGTATATATCAATCCTAGTCTCCCAATTCATTTTACCCTCTGCTTTTGCTTAGTTTTGCATACTGTATCTTTTTCCATCATTTCTTTCAACTTTCCTAAATTTTTATTATGTTTTTAGATAGGTACCTTATAAAAACATAGTGTAGGATTTTAAAAAACCATTTCTAACCATCTTTGTCTTTAATTTGGCCACTGGCTCTATTCCCATGGACTGTATTTACTGATTGGTTTAGGTTTTAATCTACCATCTTACCAAGTGCTGTCTGGTTTTCCCATCTGTCTTATGTTCCTTTTTTTCTTTTTTTTACTAAGTTTGGATTGAGTTTTTTATTATTCAGTTTTTTAGAGGTTACAGCATGCATTCTGATCTTATCAGAGTCACTATTAATTGATACTTTAAACTTCTTCATAGATAATGCAAAGACTTTGGAGCTTTACTTATCAACTCCTGATTTTTATACCATTATGGTCATGTATTTTTAACTCTATACATGCATTTTAACTTTAAGTCATTACTACTATTTTGTAAAGTAAATTAAAGTTATCCCCATATTAGCCAGTTTATTGCTCTTGACTCCTTTCTGCATGTCTATTCTTCTATCTGCGATCATTTCCCTCCTCCTTGAAGAACAGCTTTTAGTATTCCCTCAATGTAGTGGTTAATGCTCTCAGTGTTTGTTTATCTGGATATGTTTCTATTCTTGAAGATATCCTTGAAAGATATTTTCATTGCGTGTAGAATTCTAGGTTGACAGATATTTTCTTTCAGTGCTTTGAAGATATCATTCTATTTCTTTTGACTTTTATTGTTTTTGTTGAGAGCTGTCCATCTAATTGGTGCGTCCTTGTAGGTAATTTGTCTCCTTTTTCTTTGATTGTTTCTAGGCATTTTGCTCTGTCTTTGGTTTTCAGCAGTTTTATTCTGATGCACTCAGGTATTGATTTCCTTTTATTTGTCTTGCTTGAGGTTTGTAGGCAATTGAATATGGAGTTTGATGTCTTTCATCAGTTTTGAAAAGTTCTCAGTCATCAAATACTACTTCTCTCCCATTCTTTTCTCTCCTTCCAGGACTCCAGTTACACATAAGTTAGGCTTTCCCATAGAATCTTCTAATTCTCTACCCTCTTTTCTATTCTCCATCCTATTGTTTTCATGTGCTTTATTCTAGATATTTTCTTCTGCCCTATCTTTTATTAAATCTCTTGTCATCTATGTCTAATCCACTTTTATAACTACCCATTGGGTTCTTAATTTCAATTATTTTAGTTTTAGTTCTTAAATTTTCATTTTGTACTTTAAAAAATAGCTTTCTGTTATTCAGTCGTGTTTTTCATCTTCATGAACAGAGTGAACATGATTAAAAAAAAAAATCTTTGTGTGACAACTTCAATATTTGCCCACCCCCATTGGTCTGTTTCTATTGTCTGTTATTTCTGTTGGTTTCCATTCATGTTGTTGTGTTTCCCTGTGTACCTGGTTATTTTTTATTGTGTAAAAAATTGTAATTACATACAATTGTTTGTAGAAATAACTTGTGACCTAGGATGACCTAGGATGAGACATGATTTTTTTTTTGTTGGTTGCTTTAATCAGGTGCTTGGGGCAATAACAATGTGCCATCATGTCAGTCCAGGCTCAGTAGTTGAGATGATTTATAGCTGAGTTGTAGACTTTGTTAGGGTCAGCTTAGTTTGGTCACCTTTCCTTCTATAGAGCAGCTCTTGGGAATACTTTTCTCCAAGGAAATAGTCAGAGATGAGCACCCACATGCCCAAAATGTATATCCAAGGTTCTCTATCTCAACATTACAATATTTGTAAAAATAAAAGCTTAGAAGCAAATTATAATGGAATAAAATGTTAAACAATTTTTTAAATTAATATTATGTTTGGAATAACATTTATTATTTGGGAAAACACTTGCTATATAATACAAAGCAGAAAAAGCTGGATATAAAACTATATATTCAGTATCACTGCAGTTTTGTAAGCACACACATATATAAAGAAAAAGTTTGGAAAGCATCTTACCAAGATGTTAGCAGTGGTCATATCTAAAATTACACTTTGATGATTTTTATTTTCTTTTTTATACTTTTTTATGTCTTTCAAATCCTCTACAAGGAATGTGTATTACTCTTATAGTCAGGAAATAAAATCAAGTTAATACATTTTTTAAAAGAGTAGTTCACAGGAAAGCAATGTAGTCACAATGGAGCAGATAGACTACAATGTCTGACTGCTTGGGGAAAATTTCAA
This sequence comes from Aethalodelphis obliquidens, assembly GCF_003676395.1. Lineage (NCBI taxonomy): Eukaryota > Metazoa > Chordata > Mammalia > Artiodactyla > Delphinidae > Aethalodelphis > Aethalodelphis obliquidens. Next base: position 14,713,904 of record NW_020837949.1, read on the forward strand.
TGTCAGGAAATCTTCTCCATTAAAAAAAAATCTTAATGAAGTTTCAAGTTGCATATGGTACAGAGAACTGCTTATTGACAGCCTCTGCTCTTGAGGTGCCCAAGGTGTATAACAGAAAGTGCAGACAAACTCCAGAATGTCAGGACAAGAAGAAGACTAGAAATAAGACACAGGAAAAACAACAACAACGACAACATGGAATCTCAGTGTTGGCAAGGCACCTAGAGACCGCCTGGCCCAATCCTTAAGCCGTAAGAATTCTCTCCTACAAACAACGTAGTAGGTCAGAGTTTGGTATTGCTGCGTTTGACTTCTCAAGGTTGTTCCTTGGACTTTGCTAAAATGCCTTAAGTGACAGGTTTATTGCTAACTTTTAAGGCAGCCCTGTCCACTGTGGGATAGCTCCAGCTGTGGGAATGTTAGTGAGTTACTAGCCTGAAGCAGGGAGGGGCATTTTCAGGTGAAGTTAATCAGCAAGGGAGGGGAGATCCTGTTCAGCTCCGGGCCTCTGTGATTGGCAGTTTCTGGCTCCCTTCAGTTCCCAGTCTGACCATTTGTGCAAAATGTTTCTGTTGGTACAACAGTGTTTGTGGTCAGATTCATCTTTTGTTTAATAAACAGAGATGTGTGTTCCCCAAAAGTAATTTTAAGCTAAGGTTTTTGGGAAATAAGCTGCATGTTTGCAATAAACACTCGGCCAATTTTTCTTCTCCAGTTCTGTCCACATGAAACTCAAAAGGACCAGGTAGCCAAGTGAGAGATTGTTGGTCCTCTCTTCCCAACATCTAACTTCTCTCCTCCCTGGCTTTCCAGTCTCTTCTATGACTTTCCTTCACTCTCTCTCTCATTTTCTCATCTCTCCTGTCTAGGCTGCCCAGAGCCCCTTGGGATCAGCAAAACCAACCCTGAGTCAGGAGTCCTGGATTCCACTTTTCATGTAGTCACTTCCCGTGAGACCCTGGGGGAGTCACATCACCTTGCCGATGATGTTACCCAAGAAAGATGGTGGTCGTCTCTCTGGGAGGGGGATACAGGGGGGAAAATCTAGGGAAATGCTGCCTTCAATCCTGTGTGGGAAGACCTTTGTCTGGGGTCCTCCGGACTCCCCAGAGGGGATAAATTATCCCCAGAAGGGGTTTTGCTCCATATGGTGCCTACACAAAGGGATGTTAACTCCTGTGAGAAACAAACTGGGAAGCTACAGGGATGAAGCGAAAACCCTTTGTCCGGAGCCCTGGGCTCTGCATCCAGCTTGGTCACTGATTAGCTGTGTGACCTTAGGCAAATTCCTTCACCTTCCTGGGCTTGTTTCCTTACCTCTGAAGTAAAGGGACTGGATTAGACCTCTAAGTTTTCTTCCAGTGGCACGATTCTATGACTCTGTGCTCAGTATTGTATATTAAATGGAGAAAGAAGAGAAATGAGCTAGTAAAGTCTTTTTTTTTTTTTTTTTAAGAAAGTAGAGGTAGAATCATGCTGAAAAGAAACTCCCTAATAGAATTTAGTGTAAATATTATTACAGAAAAGGTGAATAACTGGGGAAATGCTCCCCAGTGAAAAACTTGAAGAGGTGATGGGTAAAGTTGGCCAGTGGCAAACTTAGAGGCGTTCTGTTCTCTTCATGATGAAATTTTATTTCCCTAAATCTCACTCCCAGTCAGCCTGTGACTTGAAGTGAAGACAGGAATGAAAGGGATGTGAAGTAGTTCTGCTCTGGAGAGAAAGGAAACAGACACAAGACCAAGGCGTGTTGAGGTGGAGAAAAGGGAGCCGAGGGTGCCATGATGGAGGGTCTTTTCCTCGGGAACGAGGTGGCCGTGTGCTGAGGCAGGGAGGTGGGATGGGATGGAGGGTGGAGGAGAAAGTGGCTGTCCCTGGGAGGGCTCTTTCTCTCTGGGTGTGATCTAGAGGATGGAAAGCTGTAGAACCACAGTGAGGGCCAAATGGACATTGGATGGTACCAACGCACCCTGAGACCCATCACTGGAGAAGGTCCGAGGCTAGGAGGGAGTGGGGATGCTCACGGCAGGGGACGGTCCTGGCTCCAGCATACCATCCTCAGTGTGCTGACAGCATAGACTCGTGAACTCATGAATGTTACTGTCAACAAACTGCACCTAATCGTGTGTGTGTGTGTGTGTGTGTGTGTGTGTGTGTGTGTGAAGCTGGATGTCATTCTCTCTCTTTCGAGCAACCTCAAATCATTCTCTTTCTGTCTCCAGCACTTTCTCTGTTAGAGCCTGTTGTGAAGGCTCGTGGATGGTGAGCTCAGTGCCTGGCCTGTGGTGGACAAGTGCTAGGTAAGTGGATGGGAAAATCAGTTCTTTGAATGAAGGTCATCTGGCTGGGATTCAGTTTAGAAAAATTAGACACTGTTTTAGAAAAATCAGGTTGTTAGTGTTGCAGCTTACCTTTTTTGGAATTGCTGACGTAAATTTCTTGCAAGGATTTTGCCTTGCTTTCCACTTACCCCTTTTCATTTTTTAAATTATGTGACGATCTCCTGTAAACTGATCTTGTACAGCTGAACATGTGGTTGTTCCCAGTATCGTCCTAATCCCGGGTCCAGGGCTATGAGAACAAAGGAGGCCCTTTGTTGAAAGGAATGTCCACTTTGAAGTGCTGTAAATCAAGTGTTCCCTCTTCAGCTCCTCAAGAGACATTTTATAGACAGCCCTCAGGGCACGAAAGTGTCTTGCCAGAAACCTGCACAGACAAGTGTATAGTGGCCGCAGCTGGCATTGTGCCCCAGACTTGTCTAGAGAATGGGGACTGTGGTATTAAACACTCGATATCAAAAACAATGTTCATTTGGATAATAGAGGGGATTGATTCTGCTCTAAGAACGTAGTTTCTCTCAAGACCTAATGCCAAATTTAAGTGTTATTGGGGATTCTGAGAGTATATTAAAAATATATAGTATTTAATGATTAATAGGAGAATGACTTGCATTTTTTAAAAAGTCAGTGACACAAATAATTAAAGAAATGCGAGTGTCCTATGTGGCTTTGGTAAATCTTTTAGCCTCACAGGCCTCCACTCCAGTGAGTGGATTGGAGTAAATCTCAGTCTCTTTTCTACCAGTCACTACAAAACCCTTTTAGGGCCGGAGCTGGGCTTGGTTCTTCTGTCATTCTCTCTCTCCTTCCTTCACCGTGGAGATTTACAGTATGGCTAGAGAATTCAGGAAGTTTACTTTGGTTTTAGACTAACTGGGCTGTGGTTGCTAACACCTTCTCTTTCAACCTCCCATGAGTCAGCAGTGCTATGAAAAGTTGCCTATAAAATATTGAGCTCAATCAGGAAACTTCCAGAGAAATTTAAGTGATATCCTTGTATGGTTCAAGGTGATTGTCTCAAAGGTGCTTAGTGGGTGAGAAAAAGTAGAAGCTGCTATTTTCTAGAGTGCAACTAGAGCTCACAGAGTTCTCTTGGATTGTCAACTGTCTCTGCCCTTAAAAAAATAAATGAAACCTCCCATGATGCTTTATTTTCTCATCAGCTACTGCCCTGGTCCTTCATTCCCTTTCATTAGCCTGATATTTTGAAAGAATTGTTGTTATCTACCTTCTCTTCACCAGCCGCTGACTTCCCAAGTCCATAGTCTACTTTGAATTCTGCACCTTTCATTCCACTGAAGTAAGTCCATTGGGGTCATCCCTAACCTCCAGGTGCTTCTCAGCCCTCCTCTGGCATGACCAATCCATGGTGCTTGAGACACTTGCTTCCTTAGAATTCTCCTTCTTCGGATTATCCTTCTCCCGCTCTGTTTCTTGTCCATCTACTCTGTCCTGTCTGGAAACCTTGAGTTCTCCCATGCTCAGGCCTGACTTTATTGCTTCCGCCTTCTTATGGGCTGAGTTGTGTACACCCCCAAAATCATATGTTGCGGTCCTAACTCCAGTCCCTCAGAATGTGACCTTATTTGGAAATAGGGTCTTTGCAGAGGTAATTTGTTAAGATGAGGTCACACTCATACTCAGGTAGGCTGGGCCCCTACTCCAGTATGTGTGGTGTCCATGTAAAAAGGGGAGATTTGGACACAGACATATGCATGTGAAAATGAAGACAGAGATCAGATGATGTTTCTACAAGCCAAGGAACCCTAAAGATTGCCAGCAAATCACCAGAAGCTAGGGGAGAGGCATGGACCAGATTATCTCTCACAGACATTAGAAGGGCTGATTTAACCTTGCTGACACCTTGGACTCTAGCTTCCAGAACTCCTAAATGATAAATTCTGTTGTTTACACTACGCAATTTGTGGTACTTTGTTCAGGCAGCCCCAGCAAGCTAATATACCCCTCTGTTCTCTCCCCAGGCCAGTTCCAATGTTTTGCTCTAGGTGGCCCTTTATACCCTTAAAAATTATTGAGAACCCCAAAGAGCTGTGGCTTATGTGGATTCTATCCACTGATATTTATCACACTAGAGATTAAAACTGAGAAATTCTAAAAATACTTAGATATTCGCTCATCTAAAATAATATGAAACCTGTTGTATGTTGATATCATATATAGGTTAATGAAAATAACTCAATTTTCCAAAACAAACAACAATTTAGTGAGAAGAGTGACAATTGTTTTATTTTGCAAATCTCTTTAATGTCTGACAATAGAAGACAGCTTTTGTCTTTTGTATCTATTTTTGCATTCAATCTGTTGCTATTTGTTATTTTTGTTTGAGTATATACAGAAAGTCTGGCCTCACATAGATATGTAGTTTCAAAAAGGGGGAAAATGTTTTACCAGCTTTTTCAGATAGTTATGAATATTTTTCTTTAATACTACACCAAAACTTAACAAGTAGTAATTTTTATTTTTATTTTCTTTTTAAACAATATTTATTTATTGGGCTTCCCTGGTGGTACAGTGGTTAAGAATCCGCCTGCCAATGCAGGGGACACGGGTTCAAGCCCTGGGCCGGGAAGATCCCACATGCCGCGGAGCAACTAAGCCTGTGTGCCACAACTACTGAGCCTGCGCTCTAGAGCCCGCGAGCCACAACTACTGAAGCCCGAGCACCTAGAGCCCATGCTCCTCAACAAGAGAAGCCACCGCAAGGAGGAGCCTGCGCACTGCAATGAAGAGCATCCCCCGCTCACCACAACTAGAGAAAGCCCGCATGCAGCAACGAAGACCCAATGCAGCCAAAAATAAATAAATTGATTTTTTAAAAATTTATTTATCTATTTATTTATTTGGTTGTGCCGGGCCTTAGTTGCAGCAGGCAGGCTCCTTTAGTTGCAGCTCGAGAGCTCCTTAGTTGTGGCTCGTGGGCTCCTTAGTTGTGGCATGCAGGTTCCTTAGTTGTGGCATGCATGTGGATCTAGTTCCCTGGCCAGGGATCGAACCCAGGCCCCCTGCGTTGGGAGCACAGAGTCTTAACCACTACACCACCAAGGAAGTCCCTTAAATTAGCTTTAATACCGAATATTTCCCCAGGTCGTGAGAACCTGAAATTCATTTGGGTTAGTTTCTATTATATTTCTGAGAGTTTCTGTAAGCACTTATTTGTTTAAGCCAATTAAATAGAGCTCTTTTACAAATTAATTTTGGCCATACCATCTGGATATAGAGAGACACAACTAGAGATCTCATAGTTTTCATTTTAAAACTGTAGTCATTGGTGGACTTCCCTAGTGGTGCAGTGGTTAAGAATCCACCTGCCAATGCAGGGGACATGGGTTTGATCCCTGGTCCAGGAAGATCCCACGTGCTGTGGAGCAACTAAGCCCATGTGCCACAATTACGGAGCCTGCGCTCTAGAGCCCGTGAGCCACAACTACTGAGCCCGTGTGCCACAACTACTGAAGCCTGTGCACCTAGAGCTGGTGCTCCGCAACAAGAGAAGCCACTGCAATGAGAAGCCCGCACACCGCAACGAAGAGTAGCCCCTGTTCGCTGCACCTAGAGAAAGCCCGCGTGCAGCAACAAAGACCCAATGCAGCCAAAACAAAAACAAAAACAAAAAAAACTTTAGTCATTTGGGATTTCCCTGGTGGCGCAGTGATTTAGAACCCTCCTGTCAATGCAGGGGGACATGGGTTTGATCCCTGGTCCAGGAAGATCCCACATGCTATGGAGCAACTAAGCCCATGTGCCACAACTACTGAGCCTGTGCTCTAGAGCCCACAAACCACAACTACTGAGCCCACGAGCCACAACTACTGAAGCCCATGTGCCTGGAGCCCATGCTCCATAACAAGAGAAACCACCGCAGTGAGAAGCCCATGCATCACAATGAGGAGTACCCAGCTTGCTGCAACTAGAGAAAGGCTGCGCACAGCAACAAAGACCCAATGCAGCCAAAATAAATAAATTTTAAAAAATAAATAAAACTTTAGTCATGAATTGGTGCACTACAAAACTCACTAGTTTATAAATAACAGTTGGAATAAATTGGATAATTAGATTACTTGCTCAGTTGGCTAAAGTCTTTTATAGTTTATGGAGAAGACTTTTAAGATCTGTCTTTGCCTTTGACAAGCAATTTTAAGGGGGCTCTTTGGGCAAGAGGGTCCTTTTAGAAGTTTGTGTTTAAAACGGTCTCTCTCCCTCTTTTTTTTTTTTTTTTTTTTGCGGTCCACGGGCCTCTCACTGCTGTGGCCTCTCCTGTTGCGGAGCACAGGCTCCGGACGCACAGGCTCAGCGGCCATGGCTCACGGGCCCAGCCGCTCTGCAGCATGTGGGATCTTCCCAGACCGGTGCACGAACCCGTGTCCCCTGCCTCAGCAGTCGGACTCTCAACCACTGCGCCACCAGGGAAGCCCTCTCTCCCTCTTTTTTTCTTTTTAGTTTTGGGTTCTACTGATTGAGCTAAGGCTGCAGTCTCAGGTGATGTGGCTGTGTTTGTATTTCATTGAAATGATAAGATTTATAACTTTATTGGACAGAGAAAGAAAATGTATCTATTATTATAAGTCTTAGGATGATGATTATTTAAAAAAATTTTAAAGTACAGGACATTTTCTTTTCTGATATCCTGATCTTTTATAATATCTATAATCATTTTGAGAGGAATAGGTGAGGCCTTGGGGCTGGTGAAGGTAGGTGGGTAGTAGTTTGTAGGAGTTGTAGAGATTTGCAAAACAAAAACAGTTGCTTCTAGTAGCCCTTGAATATTGGCTTGCAGCTGATTTATTTTCTGATTACTTGTAGGAAGGCCTGGGGAATTGCTGAGGCGCCAGGGCAGGTCTTTTGTCCAGAGGGCTTAGTTTTAAAAGGGCCTGCCAGGAGGGAGGTTAGAGGGGAGGAAAGGAGGAGGAAGGAGATCCGGTGGAGAAGGAGAAGGGAGGGGGGGGTCTTGCAGATTAAAAAAAAGGAGTTTGGAAACAGGTGCATAAAAGGATAGAGAAGATGCAGACTTTGTGAGGGGGTAGGAGGGGGGGCAAGAGAGTTCATTCAACTGATTTTTCAAGTTTAGAGACCGTCTGAGTCAACTTTGCATTTACAGCTTGGAGGGAAGCAGTTTTCTTGATATTACATTTACAGGCCTCCAGACACTAATTAAAATATGCTTCCTATTATTTGTCTGTTTCTGAAACATGTTTAGTCACGCATGAAGACAGACTAATTTGGGAATTTTGAAAGTTCGCCATTTCGGCCAATGCGATGTAAATCATCCCAGCTTAAATGGACCCATTTTGATAAGTAGTTACAGGATGAGGGTCCACAGATGTTAAACATAAGACCAGCAGGGGTTTCTGGGGGTGGGTGTGTCATCTTTCTTTGAATTTCTCTCTGTAAGAGCGTCCCATTATTCCGAATACTCGTGGAAGCGTGAAACCCACATCTCAATACAGAAAAATAAACAAGAAAACCCCACTCTCAGAAAGGGAGGGGGGCTCGCGTCTACACCAATAAAACCCCCAAGTAAAGGCCTGAAGCTCAACTGGGAGGACCCTGGCCAGGAGACCTGATGCAGCTGAAGAGACGGCTGGACACGATGGGTCTGTGTAGGTCCTTACACCAACCTGAGGAAGTGCCGATTGCCACTGAATCTCGCCGGCTACACCAAGTATATTCATTTTAGAAACAGAGACCTGATTGAAATAAAAAGGTGTTGATTTGGGGTTTGTTAGGACTGCAGCTTGGGAGACACAAATTCAAGAAGCACGTGAATTGTGTTCTGCCGGACTACAAAATGGGGGAGACTTAGGCAAAAATGGCAAGGTTACAGTGGTTTATCAAGAATTACAATCGGAGCTGGCAAGAAGTAAAGGTGCTTGTTGACTAAAGATTGGTTGGAGTCCAAAATGGTCGCATAGTTACAAGGGGAGACCTTGAGACCATAAGGCTGCAGCCGGCAGGTGTTGTTTGGAATATAGCTGGTAGTGTCCTTGGATCCGGTATAGTTCAAAGCAAGTTCAGGTTCTCAGTGGTACAGAGACGTGTCTGAGACCAGATCCTCGATGGCCACCTGGCTCCATTTTTGTCTGCCTGAGCTGTGATCACTCCATTATAATTTCAGTTTGTCATCAGTACTATATATACACTCTCATAAAATACTTTTTCATCAACAGTGTACCAAGAAGAGATTTCCTTGTCAGTAGAATGCTTTTGGTGCTGTTTTCATAGCTGCACTGTGTTTTATCACACAGCTGCATCATAATTTATTTAACCAGTTCTGTAATGTTGAACATTTATATTGTTTCTAACTTCTGAAGATCTTTTTCCCAAAGTTTTGCAATTTGTTTTTATAAAATTATGTATACCTATCACAAAAAGATTAAATAATCAAAAATTCATAACATGACAGCTATAAAGGCTGCATCATTCTTTTTTACCAATTACAGTGTGAGGACAAACCACTTGTTCTCACTGAAATCATTTTAAAGTTCTTCCTGACAAACTAGCTTCCTCTCTTGTCCATTACTAATCCTTTCTTCATGCAGCTTTCAGAGTAATTTGTTTTTTATTTTATTTCTTCCCCCACCTCTAGTTTTCATACGTCTTATTAATGAGGAAATTCTCTGTTCAAACAAAAAAATTATACAGCAATACCATAGATAAAGTTGTTGCTCAGGATGAAGCAGGGCATCTTGACTCTTCCTTTCCACTTCACCAAAATGGGGCCTGAAGAGGGCTGTGCAGAATCCCTAGGGTTCTGTGCCCCAGTTTAAAAACCACTCATCTGGCTCAACATCTTCATTTTGCAATGGGGGAACTGAGTCTCATGGTGGGGACTTATCGTTTGAAGGTTGCTCAAATCTCTTGGGCTAGCTTGATCTAGAACACACATCTCCAGAATTTTTCTCTGCTCTCTCTCTTAGGATGCCACCTAAGTACAAGTCATCTTTGCTTTTATTGAAATCTTAAAAAAAAAAAAAAACTTCTATTTTGAAATAACTGTAGATTTCACTGAAAGTTGCAAACATAGTACAGGGAGGTCTCCTGTTTCCATCACACAGTTTCCCCATTGGTTACATCTTACATAACTATAGAACAATGTCAAAACCAGGAAATTGACAATAATATAAAGAGTGTATGTGGTTCTATGTCATTTTATCACATGTATAGATTCATGTAACCAGCGCCACAATCAAGATGTTAAACTATCCCATCACCACAGAGTTCTCCTTCATGTTTTACCCCTTCATCGTCATACATACATGTCACCGTCCCTAATCCCTTGCAACTATTAATCTATCCTTCATGTCTGTAATTTGTGTCATTTAAAGAATGTTATATAAATGGAATCATCCGGGGACTGCCCTGGTGGTCTAGTCATTAAGACTCTGTGCTTCCATTACATGGGGCACGGGCTCGATCCCTGGTCGGGGCATTAAGATCTCACATGACACACGGTGAGTACAAAAAAAAAAAAAAAAAAGGGAATCATCCAGTATGTGACCTTTTTTCACTAACATAATGACCTTGAGATCTACCGGAGTTGTGTTTATCAATAGTTTATTGCTTTTAGTGCTGAGTAGTAGCCTGTTGTATGGATGTATCATAAGTAGGAAATTTTGGTTGTTTCCAGGTTTTGGGATATTATAAACAAAGCCGCTATGATTGATGTACAGATTTTTTTGGGAACATAGTTTTCATTTCTTTGGATAAACGTCCATGAGTGTGATTGCTGGGTTATAAAGAAAATGCATGTTTAGTCTTTAAAAAAACTGTCAAACTATTTTCCAGAGCGATTGTACCTTTTTACATTCCCACCAGCAATGCATGAGAGATCCAACTTCTGTTCCTTTTTGCCATCATTTGGAATTGTCAGTATTTATTATTTTGGCTTTTTCAATAGATATATACTGATATTTCATTATGGTTTAAATTTGAATTTCCCTAATGGCTAGTGATGTTGAACATCTTTTCAAGCGCTTATTTGCAACCTGTATATCCTCTTTGGTGAAATGTCTTTTCATGTCTTTGGCCCATTTTCTAGTTGGATTGTTCAATTTTTTTCCTGTTGAAGAATGAAAACTCTATAAATGCTAGATGTGGGTTCTTTATCAGATATCTGGGTTGCAGATATTTTCTTCCAGCCTTTCTGTTGTCTTTTCGTCCTTTTAACAGGGTCTTTTTGTTCAGCAAAAAGAAAAAAATTTAAATCCATTTTATTCTTTTTATGGCTTGTACTTAGGTGTCCCATCTAATAACTCTTCACCAAACCCTCAGTTCTAGAAGTGTTCTACCGTGTTTCTTCTAAAAGTTGTAGAGTTTTATGTTTTCAACTTATCTCTAAACCATTTTGAGTTAATTTTTTTAGAAGGTGTGAGACAATACCATGCAGTGGTTGTAAACAAGGACTCTGGTGTCAGATGACCTGTCATAAGTGACTGTGTGACCTTGGGCAAATGACTTAGCTTCTTTGTGCCTCTATTTCCTCATGTGTAGCATGAGAATAAGAACACTGCCAACCTCATAGAGTTATTAAGAAAGTTAAATGGGCTAATACACGTAAAGTTTTTTTTTTTTAATTGATTTATTTTTGACTGTGTTGGGTCTTCGTTGCTGCATGCAGGCTTTCTCCAGTTGCGGCGAGCAGGGGCTACTCTTTGTTGTGGTGCGCGGGCTTCTCGTTGCGGGTGGCTTCTTTTGTTGCTGAGCACGGGCTCTAGGTCTGTCGGCTTCAGTAGTTGTGGCTCGTGGGCTCTAGAGCGCAGGCTCAGTAGTTGTGGTGCACAGGCTTAGTTGCTCCGTGGCATGTGGGATCTTCCCGGACCAGGGCTCGAACCCGTGTCCCCTGCATTGGCAGGTGGATTCTTAACCACTGCCACCAGGGAAGTCCACATGTAAAGTATTTAATTGTGTTCTACAGCCATGAGAACAATGCCCAGCACATGGCAAGCACTCAATAGATATATTAGCTATTGCGATGATGTCACACCCTTGCTCTTGCCTTGGGGTTCCTGCTGCCTAGAATACCCTTCTAGCAGCTCCTTTTTGCAAAACTGGCTCATTTAAAAATTTTCCACACCTCAGCTCAAATGCCACCTCCTCTCAAATGAGAGAGCTCTTCCCTGACCATTTGTCTAAAATGATCTCTCTTCATTTCTCTAAAGCCTATCTTCCTTTGATTACACTTTTCATAATCCTCAATATCTTGCTAACTTATTACTTGTTTACTGTTTGTCTCCCTCCATCTGGACCTAAGCTTCATGAGGGGAAGACCTTGTCTCTTATCTACCACCCTATCCTCAGAGCCCAGAACAGAGTGGCACATAATAGACTCTCAATAAATATTTATTGAATGGATGAAAGAATTCAGGTCTTTTACAATTACATGCTTATTACAGACAATATGATTGTAGTTAAATTTTGGTTTACATCCTTACTTTTTTTTTTTTTAGGATGAACTTCCAAAAGTGGGATTATTGGGTCAAAGGAAAAGCAAATTGACTTTCAGACAGATTGTACTTATTTATTTATATTTTTTAGTCTTGCTGCGTGGCACATGGGATCTTAGTTCCCCGACCAGGGATCGAACCCACGTCCCTAGCAGTGGAAGCTCGGAGTCCTAACCACTGGACAGCCAGGGAGTTCCCCAGGTTGTACTAACTTAGCGTCCTGCCAGTGTCATATGAGCATGTTGGCCTTCTGCACCTTTGATTTGGGGCTCTAGGAGAAAAAATAGCAAACCTGAAAATAACCTCTCCCTCCTATATTTCCACATGCTAAATAAATATCTAAGATCCTATTGTATTTTACAGATAAGGACACTGAGGGCCTGGGGCTAAATAGCTTCCCCAAGGTCACACTTGTTAAAAGGCAGAGATGGGCTTCCCTGGTGGCGCAGTGGTTGAGAGTCCGCCTGCCGATGCAGGGGACACGGGTTCGTGCCCCGGTCCGGGAGGATCCCACATGCCGCGGAGCAGCTGTGCCCGTGAGCCATGGCCGCTGAGCCTGCGCGTCCGGAGCCTGCGCGTCCGGAGCCTGTGCTACGCAACGGGAGAGGCCGCAACAGTGAGAGGCCCGCGTACCGCAAAAAAAAAAAAAAAAAAAGTCAGAGATGGGCTCCTGACCCAGGCAGTTTGGGTGTTGACTCTGCTCTTAGCCACCAAGATATTTTTTTTTTTTTTTTTTTTTTGCCGTACGCTCCGGACGCGCAGGCTCCGGACGCGCAGGCTCAGCGGCCATGACTCACGGGCCCAGCCGCTCCGCGGCATGTGGGATCCTCCCGGACCGGGGCACGAACCCGTGTCCCCTGCATCGGCAGGCGGACTCTCAACCACTGCGCCACAGGGAAGCCCAGGATGTACTTTTTTCTCTATATGCTTCTCAGTGACTCCTGGGCACCAGGACCTTTGGGAGCTACTGTTCCACCCACTGACCGGAAGACACAGCACTCCCAGCTGGGGTGAAGAGCAGAAGGGAGGTGGGCAGGGGGAGGGGCAAGAAGAGGGAGGCACTAACTGGGGCAGGGGCTCGTCTTGCCTCCGGAGCTTATCTGATGGGAGAGGAAGAGTCAACACTGATGATGCCTTGGGAAGTTTTCAGTTCTAATCTTCCTGCTCTGCTTTGCGAATGCTGAGTTCAGTCTTTGAAACTTTGCCCAGGTGAGTCTGGACTCTTGAGTGGATCTGCCCTGTTGAGATGGGTGGGTGTGGTCAAGTTTGGCTTAATACCGGTCCTCCACTGCCCCAGGGGCAAAATTGCTGCTTCTTCTTAGCTGATTGTTTCCAAACTGCCTACACCCTGCTTCTCTCTGCTTCCTCCCAGGCTGAAGTTAGATTTTTCACCCTGTGTTCTCAAAAGCAATGGTTCTAATTTGATCGTACACAAAAATCACCTGAGGGGCTGACTAAAAAGGCAAATCCCAGACAACCTGGGAAATGTGAACACTGATGGGATATTTGATATTAAGGAATTATTGTTGAATTTTAGGTGTGACCATAGTATTGTGTGTGTGTGTGTGTGTGTGTGTGTGTGTGTAACATATACACGGAAGAATCCTTATCTTTGAATATTTTGATATTCAAATATTTTGAAAGAAAAATGTGATGTATGAGATTTGCTTCAAAATAGCCCAGAGTGGGTAGGAGAAGTGGGTGGGAATTAGATGATACAAAATTCAACAACTGTTGCTGCTGACTGGTGTGTACATGGGGGGTTCTTATACTGTCCTCTGTACTTGTGCAGATGCTTGAATTTTTCCATAACAAAGTGTAAAAAACCAAAAAGCACGCTCCTCATTCTAGGGTACATTTTACAGGCACCCAGTGCCTCGGTGAGGGATCTGCTCACCTCACAAAGTGAACTCAGGTGGCCCCTGCAGAGAAACACATCTAATTGGCTCACTCTTCTGCCCCTCACCCCTCCACCAGATAAATGGGAAAGACAGCAAATCTCAGTAAGAAAAGAAGGAATCTCTCAACTGGCTCCGTCTCTTTACCTGGGCCACCTGGAAGCTGAATTTTAGCCATAGGCTATATAGATGGATTTGTTTGTCTATTCTCCTTTGAAAGTTAAGTGTTTTTGAAATTGTTGGTAGGGTAGTGAGTGTGTGTTTGTTTGTTTTTCCAAAACCATTTTTAAATGTTATTTCATTTCTCCACCGAAAAGGAGTGTTTTAATGTGCGCAGTAGATACGCAGGAAGTTGTCTCTGGGGCCCTTCTGAGGCCTCGAGCAACCACTTCCCAAACCCTCCGCTCACTGGGGAGTAGGTTTCTTCCTCAGGGAAGAAAGTCACTGCTTCCTGGTGGGGCCCCAAGGTCATGGCCGAGGGCACAGGTGGGGCGGGGAGAGGGAGGGGGTTTGAGCAGGGCCGGCCGGCGGAGCAGGTTTGTCCTCGCTCCGGACAGGTCGGTGTTGGTACAACAGAGCCGCCTCCCGGCCTCTGCGGGCGCCCGGGGAGGAGAAGCCGCAGGAGGGGCTCGGCCGTCGTCGCAGGGAGGTCGCCTGCGGAGTCCCCGGCCGGGCTGGTCCCATCCGGCCCGCCGCTGGCCAGCCCGACACACCCGGCCCGGCCGCTGCGGCCCGTGCTGACTGCTCGGGGTCCTGCGAAGGAAGCCGCGGGAGACCCGCGCCCAGGACCTGCTCGGACAAGGCTGGGTAGGAAGGAAGGGTCTCTACCTTGTGCTCTTTGGTCTGCAAGAAGCTAATGTCTTGCGTCTCGTTGCTATGAAAACATCGCCGTAGTTACCAGAATTGGCAGGATGAAAAATTCCTTCATCTCGGTGTCAAAAGGCAAAAATGGAAAACCAGACTCTGCATTCTGGAGGGAGGGATGAGGGTTAGCCTCTAGTCCATAAATTGGGAAACGTTTTTTGAGCACCTTCTTTGGCATTGAGCTAGACTGGTGATGGAGTGAAAAACACAGAGTTCTGACCTCATGGATTTTTCTGGTTAGTGGGCAAAACAGACACTAAGCAAGTAATTGCATATGATTATATTCTGGGAGGAATATATAGGAGGGGGCTAAGTTCACTGGGAGTGCTGGGGATTGGAAAGTTTATGGAGGAAGAGGATCCTGACACCCAGAGGGAGGAATGACAGGAGTATGCGCGGTGTGGGGAAAGCAGGGTGGGGAGGAAGCAGTTGAGGTTCTAAATCTAGGGTAAGAAGGAGAAATTCTGTGAAGCTGGAGGGGAAGGCCGAGGCCGGACGACGCACACAGCCCTTTGCTGGCTACGTCAAGGGTTTTAGACTTTATCCTGTGGGAAAATGGGACAATGGAAGGATTAAAACAGGAAGGATAAACCCAGTGTCTGGCAAATAGTAGATTATATATTATAAAATGATAAGGAAAAGGGACTCCCTCTGGGAGGTGTGACAGTTCTTCCAAAAGGTTGGACTTTGAGGAAGACAATTGGGTTTGGCAGCAATAGGGCAGTATCTTGAGTCTTGGATGAGAATGGATTCTAGGTGAATATCCTTTTTCCTTATAGAGGACATACAGATTTTTTAAAAAATTCCTGCTGACTGCACAGGGTTCTGTTGTATCCGCTGAATCATTCCCCCTGTTGATGGATATCTAGGTTAGGTCTATTTATTATAATTAGTATACACAGTGTTATCAGAAACATCCTTGTGAGTCTGTTTCCCCATACATCTCCAAGTTTAGCTGGGTGAAGAGCAGTGGAAATCTTGGGTCAAGGATATGAGTAATATAAAGTTTGGTAGATATTGACAAATTGCTCTCTAAAAAGCTGTACAAATGTAACACTTCAAGTATTAAGTGTATGAAAATGCCTGCTTCCCCATACTCTCCACAAACGTGCGTTTTTAATCATATCTTTTAATTTTTTGCCAATCTAATAGGTGGTGAAAATTGCTACCTTGTTTTTGTTAATATTTTTAAAATCAGGAGTGATTCCTGTTGCATTTTTTAGTTCTGTTGGATTTTAATTTGACGCAACTGACACCAGTTTTCGTCCTAAGGTTTTCACCCATTTGTTACCTCAAATACCTTTGTCTCCTGCAGACCAAGGCTGGGTCAAGATGGCGTCCATATTCCGAAGTGAGGAGATGTGTTTGTCACAGCTCTTCCTCCAGGTTGAGGCTGCATATTGCTGTGTAGCTGAGCTTGGAGAGCTTGGATTGGTTCAGTTCAAAGATGTAAGTACTGCATTCTTTGGAGACCAGAAGAAGGTGGAGTTTCCACTTCTTGGTAGTGAACAAAGTTCAGGGAGAAGAGCCCTGGGCTGGAATAGATGGAATTCGGTGTTTCTAGTTCTTCTGGCTAGGATTTGCGATAACACTGGGCAAGTGACTTGCAAACATGTTCTCCCTTCCTCCCTATGTGTCTCCTCTCTAGGAATGTTTTGAAACTCTAATCACAAAGATGGCACTGTATTTTATTTTCTGATGTACCATCTTCAGAACATTTGATATATCCAATGGGCACATGGATTAACAACCTTTTTCTCAGGGCAGAAACCAATTCTTCCTGACTAGTTAGTCTGAGGAAAAAGTATCCTGGAGTGCACAGTCTCTGCAGTGACATTCTTGGGCTAGACTGTTTCTTTTTTTTTTTTCTTCCAGTTTTATTGAGATATAATTGACCTATAACACTGTAAGTTTAAGGTGTACGGCATAATGATTTGACTTTCATACGTCATGAAATGACGACCACAGTAAGTTTAGTGAACATCCATTATCTCCTGTAGATACGAAATTAAATAGAAAAATTTTTTTTTCCTTGTGATGAGAACTCAGGATTTGCTCTCTTAACTTTCATACATAACATACAGCAGTGTTAGTTATAATTTACCATGTTGTACATTACATCCCTAGTACTTGTTTATCTTATAGTTGGAAGTTTGTACCTTTTGGCTATCTTCATCCAATTTCTCCATTCCCTCACCCCCCACCTCTGGTAACCACAAATCTGATCTCTTTTTCTATGAGTTGGTTTGTTTCTGAAGTATAATTGACCTACACCTATGACTATGTTAGTTCCCGGTATACAATGATACCAGGATATCGGTATTTCTTTTCATTTCAAAATGATCACCATGAGAAGTCTGTTCACCATCTGTCACTATTGGACTGTCTTGAGTATGATGTTGGGTTATCATTTCCCAGAGGCAGTTTAGATCCTCACCAAAATCTTTTGAATCCAATTTAGAAAATTGAACTCTTTATTTTCTCACTAAGGTCAGGGTCAAAAGTAAGCCCTGCAGAGAAGGGTCATGTCTTGTTCTTTGTGTCCCTAGTTCCTAGCTCAGGACCTGACATGGGGCAGTTCCTCAATAACATTTATTGGGCTGAGCTGTGAAGTCACCACCACAAGGACGCTGACTTTTTCTTGAAGACAGGGATACATTGCAGGGAGCTGTGCAGTTTTCAAGGTCCTGCCATATGCATGACTCCATTGAGGAATTCAAGGCAATTTGGATAGTCAGTGCAGCTAAAAATAAGGAAACCTTAGCTACAGGAGGACTCTTAGAAGTCTAAGGAGGCCAGAGCTTAAGGCATTTGGGGGGTTGAGTGTAAGAACATCAAGGTGTGTTTTGCCTGGAACTCTCCTGTCTTGTGCACAGAAGTATCTAGTCCTAAGACGATTCCAGCAACATTCTCCAGCATTAAAAAAATATAATAAAATAACCAAAGGGAATATGTTAGCAGCAGCTGCTACTAACGTGTGTGGTTTCACGTGCCTTGTGGTTTCTTCCACCCCCTTCTAGTTAAATGTGAATGAGAGCCGCTTCCAAAGGAAATTTGTGAATGAAGTCAGAAGGTGTGAATCGCTGGAGAGAATCCTCCGTGAGCCAATTTTCTGCTTGCTGTCTAAAAGTGAACTGGCAGGGAGGGAAATGGTTTGCAGGGCTGATGTCCTGTAATATGCCCCTATGTGTAATGCTACTCTAGGTGATCCTGGAGATGGGTCGGGGAGGTTAGAGATGGGATCCAGGTGCTGTGGCAGGTCCCCAGGGCAATTCAGACAGCTGAGCTGGGAAAGGCACCTGTCTTGCTTGACCCCATTTCGTAGGTATGAGAAAATACAATCACCTCGGGCTCTCTGGTGGGGTTTTGTCCCTCAGGTTTTCTGGAAGATCAGATGCAAAATGAGATTGAGATTCAGGTGCCTGAGAAGTCCCCGTCGACCCCTCTCCCACGGGAAATGATTACCCTGGAGGTAGGTTCTTTGCGACTTTACTGAGGACAGTCACGAAGTCTGTCTCCTGGGGCCTCTGCAAGCCTCTCATGGGTCCTTTACCCCGTTGCTGAAGGCGGGGAGGCGGATTTATGTGTTGTTCCACTTTTCAGTGTTACTCCCCCAGGAAAATCCCATGGTGCAATTTTTAGAGTCACTCTCCCTGATCCAGGAGAGAGCTCTCTTTCTCAACATAGCCCTAGGGAAGCTCACTCCACTTTGAGGAGTGGTTTCCTTTGGGATATAAGATTCTTACAGGTAGCAAAGTTTTGTCTATATGATGCCATTGAACAGACCTTACACTGGCACAGTGGGAGGTTTTCTTTTTTTCTTTCTTCTTTTTTTCTTTCTTCTTTTTTAAAACGACAGTCATCATGCTGTACATTACATTCCCAGGACTTATTTTATAACTGGAAATTTGCACCTTTTGATCCCCTTCACCCATTTCACCCACCCCCCCTCACCCCGCCTCTGGCAACCACCAATCTATTCTCTGTATCTCTGAGTTTAGTTTCTTTTTAGGCTCCACATTCCACATGTAAGTGAGATCATACGGTATTTGTCTTTCTCAACCTGACTCACCTCACTTAGCAGAATGCCCTCGAGGTACATCCATGTCGCAATGGCAGGATTTCCTTCCCTTTTTATGGCTGAATAATATTCCTTTGTGTATATATACCACATATTCTTTATCCACGCATCTGTTGGTGGACACGTGTTTTTCCATGTCTTGGCTATTGTTAATTCTGCAGTGAACGTGGGGATGTCGATATCTTTTTAAGATAGTGATTTCATTTCCTTTGGATAAAATACCCAGAAGTGGAATTGCTGGATCCAATGGGTTGTTCTCTAATTATCTGTGTGGTGGGAAATAGCTGATGCATTTGTTCCAGTCTGGATTGAGGCCTCTCCTCAGACTGGCTCCTGAGGTCGAGTGTGAGAAGACAGCAGTTTTCTTTAGCCAAGGTCACTGTGGCCGGTGAGGCCCTTCCTCTTTCTTTCCCCTTTCTGTCTAGTTGCTTTTATAAAACACTGAGTACCTGCCACGCACAGGGCACCTTAGAGAGAAGTGAAACATGGCCTTGCCCTCTAGGAGCCCTCTAGAGCAGGTGGTGGAGAAGGCAGGGTGAGGCAGAGGGAGAGGATGCCGAAAGGTAGGCAGAGCCAGATCCCAGAAGACCCTGTAGATCTTTTTTTAAAAATAAATTTATTTATTTATTTTTGGCTGCGTTGGGTCTTCGTTGCTGCGCACGGGCTTTCTCTAGTTGCAGTGAGCGGGGGCTACTCTTCGTCGTGGTACGCGGGCTTCTCATTGCGGTGGCTTCTCTTGTTGCGGAGCACGGGCTCTGGGCGCACGAGCTTCAGTAGTTGTGGCACACGGGTTCAGTAGTTGTGGCTCGCGGGCTCTAGAGCACAGGCTCAGTTGTTGTGGCGCACGGGCTTAGTTGCTCCGTGGCATGTGGGATCTTCCCGGACCAGGGCTCGAACCCATGTACCGTGCATTGGCAGGCGGATTCTTAACCACTGTGCCACCAGGGAAGTCCCAGCCCTGTAGATCTTGATTAAAAAAAATTGGACTTTTTATTGTCAGAGGAGGAAGGGCTCCCTAAGGGAGGCGGGCAGGTAAGGAGGAGCTTCACCGAGTTGAACCTTATCTCTGGCTGGGTTTTCTCGTTTGTTTTTTGTTTTCTTTTAAGATAACTTAAAATTCTTGACATTGTTGGAGCCATCAGTAGTATAAATCTAGATCCTCTAACAGAAATATGAGGCTGGCAACTCCCCTAGGAAATATTTTGGATCTTGTCTTATTAAAATCTGGATGTTTGGGGAGAACGTTTTTAATCCATATGAGTCGGATTTCCATAAAGTCATGTCCAGTTTCAGTCTTATCACTAGTCTTCTAATACCAGCCCTGTTAATTAACAGCTCCCCACCCCGGCCGTTATCCCCCTTACCTTCCTAAACACCTAGAGCTGATCTTGCGGACTGTGAGATATCTTAATGGCTCATGTTTTTACCATAATCTTTTTTTTTTAATTGACTGTATGGTTGATTTACAATGTTGTGTTAGTTTCTGGTGTACAGCAAAGTGAGTCAGTTATACATATACACATATATGTTCTTTTTCAGGTTCTTTTCCATAATAGGTTATTAGAAGACATTGTTCCCTGTGCTATGTAATACGACTTTGTTGTTTATCTATTTCATATATGGTAGTGTGTATCTGTTAATCTCAAATTCCTAATTTATCCCTCCTCCCCTTCCCCTTTGGTAACCTTAAATTTGTTTTCTATGCCTGTGTGCGTAAATAAGTTCATTTGTAACTTTTTTTAGATTCTGCATATAAGTGATATCATATTTGTCTTTCTCTGCCTGACTCACTTCACTTAGTATGATAATCTCTAGGTCCATCCATGTTGCTGCAAAGTCACTCTAATCTTATTTCTGAGTTTTGGCAGAAGTTCTCCTAGTTTTCCAACTTTCTTCTTAACTATTTCATTCTTTTTTTTTTTTTAACAGTGTTGTATTAGTTTCTGGCGTTCAGCAAAGTGGCTCAGTTGTCCATATGTATAATCTTTTTCATCCTCTTTTCATTCCAGTCCATTCTGCCTCCCTACCGCCAGCCTAATTTTTGTCATGGTGTCGCTCTATCTTGTCACTTCCCTGCTTGAGAATGTACGATGATTCCCTTCTTGCCTATGTCAGGCCCATCCTGGCAGCAAAGCCCGCTCTCCTCAGCCCTGTCCTACCTCTCAAGTCCTCCACTGTCCTCGGGCAGGTCCCTTGATTGTATACTCTTATACGATATTGAGGATCCCAAAGAGATTTATTTATGAGCGTTATATTTACTGATATTACTGCATTAGGAACTAAAACTGAAAAAAAGCAAAATAGTTATTACAGTGGGTCCCCTACATACGAACCTTCAAGTTGCAAACTTTCAAAGATGCGAACGTGCATCTGGTTCCAGCAAAGAACCAGAACCTGTGCCATCAGTGTCAGGCGTGAGTGAAATGGCAGCTCGCCCTCCGTCTCCTGTTGCTGACAGTCCTTCAGCTCTACCATCTCCCACCTCCTCTCCCTCCTCCAGTCAGTAACTCTTCTTGCCTGTTCACTCGATGCCTGCCTCTGTATGCCAGCTGTTGTACTGTACAGTTGTACCTTTCAAAGTACTGTACTGTAAGGTTAAGAATTTTTTTTGTGTTTGTTTTTCATGTATTATTTGTGTGAAAAGTATTATAAACCTATTACAGTACAGTACTACATAGCCGATTGTGTTGTTAGTTGAGTACCTAGGTTAATTTTGTTGGACTTACAAACAAATTGGACTTACAAACGCGCTCTTGGAACAGAACTCATTGGTAAGTAGGTGACTTACTGTAACTCATTTAAAAATAACAATATCTCATTACATGTTAATATTTTTTTAACGAAAAATAATTGTATTTTCCAAAACAAAAACTTCAGTGAAAAGAGTGAGGTTGTTTGCAAATTTCTTAAATGCATGGCTTAATAGAAGACTGACTTCTCATGTCTGTTCTACTTTGAATCTGTTGGGATATGTTATTCTCATTGAAGAATGTAAAGAGAGTTCAGCCTTGCACAATAGGTAGTTGGAAAAGGGAGGAGAATTTTAACAGCCTTTTCAAATAATTGCAGATATTCTTTATTATTACATTGAAACTTGACACGCATGGAGGCTCTTGCTTTTGTTAAACAGGTAACAAGTATTTTTATTTCCAAATTGACATTGGTTGTATGTTTTAGACAGGAGCTTAAAAAATCACTTCATCCCAGTGAGTTTGTTATGGACTGACTGGTTGGTTTGAAACTGTACACATTTGTAATAATAACCAGTTAGATAAGGGGCAGTCAGATGCGTGCCAACAGTCTTTGCTCAGTATTTTCCTTCTAGATACTATTTATTGTAAAGATGAAATTAAAACAACATGTGCTTATGAGAGTAATATCTGTCTTACCATTGATCACGGGGATTGGTTAGTTGATTCAGCTGATCTGGCAGGGACTTGAGTGTTCCTCCCACATTCCTAGAAAGGAGAATCCTGGCAGTAGTACACAGTGGCTTGGGCCCTTGCCTTGCAGAATTTCTAAAGAGGCTTTCATAGCAATCCTAGAGGGAATAATAATTCAGGAAATAAAATCTACCCACAAATCTACCATCTCAGCATAAACTGACTTAATTTTTCTGTTTTTATTCTTGCCAGCTGTATTTTTTATAACTACGTATCCATAATATACATTATAGTTTTCTACTTTTCCATTTACCATCATGTTGTAAACCACTTCTTAGATACTGCATAGTCCTCCAAAATATTTTTAATGGCAGCATTACTTTTAATGGAATCATTAAATGGATAGAGCAGATGGTTAAGAAATGAGGATTTTGGGGCTTCCCTGGTGGCACAGTGGTTGAGAAGTCCGCCAGCCAATGCGGGGGACATGGGTTCAAACCCTGGTCCGGGAGGATCCCACATGCCATGGAGCAACTGGGCCCATGAGCCACAACTACTGAGCCTGCGCTCTGGAGCCCGTGAGCCACAACTGCTGAGCCCGCGTGCCACAACTACTGAAGCCTGCGTGCAGTAACGAAGACGCAATGCAGCCAAAAATAAATAAATAAATAAATTTATAAAAAAAAAAAGAAAAGAAATGAGGATTTCATTTTTTTCCCCAACTTGTGCCACCTATAGTCAGTGTTCAAAATTCAAGGTAGTGATTGTTTTTGAGAGGGGAAGGAATGGGATGCAATTGAAGCTGGGTGACCAGTGTGTGGGTTCATTATGTAGTCTCCCTACTAAAGTATGTTTGAAAAATGTTAAATATTCAATTTTGTCTGATATTAAGGTGCTTTTTTTAGAAGATAGGAACATTTGCATGGATATCTTTTTATTTTTTGTTTGTTTAATTTCTTTGGTAAGGGTGTCTCTTAGATGGATTTTTAAAACATCAGCAATGATACTGTCAGTCTTTTAATAGGTGACCTTAATCCATTTTCATTTATTGTGATTACTGAGTTACTGACTCTTTGTTATACCATGCCTTTGTTTTTTTCCTCCCCTTTCCTGCCTTTCTGTAATACCCTTCAACCCTTTTCACCCTTCTCTTGGGTTGAAAGCTGTAGATTATAGTTAAGCTTAACATCTGGAGATACACGCTTAGTAAATTTTTCCCATAAAATCTGCTGCTGGTTCAATGCTCCTTCCTTTGTGGATTATATGTTTTTTCCCTCAATGGCCTTTAAGGTTTTGTCTTTGTTCTATAGTTTCACTACTATGTGTTTAAGTATGGATTTATTTGTAATTGTTTTTATTAAATAATTGGTGTATTAGGATTTTTAGAAAATACATGTATGGTACAAAGAATAATGATATAGCAAATATCAAGTGTCACCACCCTGTATAAGATGAAAGGTGACTGCAGTGATGCTCTTAAAGCCCTCTGTGTGCCCCTCATCTCACCCCTCCCCTCCTCCCTTGGAGATAATCACTACCTGAATTTTGTATTTTTCATGTTTCTGAAATTAATTCATTGTCACTGCTGGGTAGTGTTTCTTTTATTTAATGTACCACACTTTATCCATTCTATTGTTGATGGATATTGGATGAATGAGAAATGAGCTTTCATATTTAACATTATTTGCTAAATCTCAAATTGTGTCCAGTAGAGAGTTGATCCTCACCTGTTGGATTTTTTTTTTTAATATTTATTTATTTGGTTGCACTGGGTCTTGGTTGCGGCTCAAGGGCTCCTTAGTTGTGGCATGCGAACTCTTAGTTGTGGCATGCATGTGGGATCTAGTTCCCTGACCAGGGATCGAACCCAGGCCCCCTGCATTGGGAGTGCGGAGTCTTAACCACTACACCACCAGGGAAGTCCCTACTCACCTATTGGATTTTGAATTTCAGTAGCTGTATGTTACATTTTTAAGATTTCTAAGTAGTTCTTTTTTAATACTTCCTGTTCTTTCATTTTATGACATGTTTGTTTAGAGATTTCTTGTTTTACTTTTTAGTGGAAGTAATACTTTTGTTTATCTCTTCGAACATTCAAAACTCTTTCAGACTATTCTGTAAAAATAATTCCACCCACTGCGATTTTGTGTTCTGATTGTTGATTTTGTTGGTGGCTTTTCCTATCATTAGATTTCTTCATGAGCCATATTCTTTTTGTAGCCTCACTTGAAAGGGAGATTGGTTTCTTCTTCGTTTTTGTCATCTTGCCTTCTGTGCTCACCCTTCTCTGTGTTGCCTTTTTCACTTGCTTGTACCTGGTTCTCCAGGCCCCCCCAACTCAGAACTGGTGGTTTCTCTTTTTATATCTTATGAGAAAATATATTTTGTATTTTATCACTACAACGTGTTTGGGGCAGAAGGAATTCTCAACATGTAAATTTACTCCAGCTTCCCCATTCAGTGTTTAAAATGGGGGAAGAGATGCTGAAATGCCTTCACTTCCTCATGCAGCTAACGTCCCTTCCCCCAGATTGTTTTCTGATCCTCCCCATTTGATGCGAGAACTCCTGTGAGTGGCTTTACTTACAGCTCTACAATCTTGCTGAGTTTGACTGAACAGGCCTCTCAACTTCAAGCTACCTTGTGATGCACTGAATACCGCTTTGATATTTAGTTATCCGTTGCGGTTAATGTACAGTAAATGTCATAGTGCTTTCTGCCCGGCTTACTTTCTTTTCCCTCCTGCATAGACTGCTCTAGAAAAACTGGAAGGAGAGTTACAGGAAGCCAATGAGAACTATCAGGCTTTGAAGAAAAGCTTCCTAGAACTGACTGAATTCAAACATCTCCTGAAGAAAACCCAGGACTTCTTTGAGGTTGTAATTTGGGGACTATTTATTCAAGGGCCTTTTCCCCCAGAACCTCAAATTTCCATATCGACAACTGGCTGGTTTGGAATATGAATAAATTGCGCTGTTTCTGTCACATGGCTGGGCCGAGGGGGAGGGGGAGGGTTAGGGTGGCATGTGGTACTGGTTGAAATGAATGCAAAAATATTAAGGTGCTCACTAAAAAGTATGTACCCCAAATGGCCCAGACGGAAGTGGAAGTCAGAAAAAAGCACCAGTTAGTTTGAGCAGGTTTGGGATTTTGGTAGGAAGAGACTGCGGAAGCTTTTTGATCTGTCAAGGGGCACTCTACCTTTTTTTTTTTTGACACACACATAAATCTTTATTTAAAACAGAAAAATAGATCAGGTCTAAGCAGTCTACCTTTTGAATTCTAACTATTTGTGGAAAATTGAAATATCATTAAAAGCAGACAAAACTATGAGGTGTGGTTTTAAGGTAGTCTAAATACATTTAAATGAAAATAGTGATTCTTTGACTTTCAGACGGAAACCAATTTAGCTGATGATTTCTTTATGGAAGACACTTCTGGTCTCCTGGAGTTAAGACCTACACCTGCATACATGAGTGGAAAGCTGGGGTTAGTGAAACTCTCTGCTCTGAAGGTTATGTGTAGATGGCTCCCTGGTCCGTAGCTCAGTGCCCGGTGCAACATTTCCCTGAGTGTTTGAGTGAATGAATGAATGAATGGACAAATAGCGACCGGCATGAGGACTCTTTCACACGACTGTAAGGCCTCCACCAGTAATAAACCCAAGTCTAACCTGACCAGGTTAGTGGAGTTGCAGGTAGTGTTACCTTGTTTATGGTGATACTGACCTGCTTGAGTCTGAAGAGTGCGATGTGTGTATTGTCTCCACATGGGAAGGATGTAGTGATAATTGTTTAGATGGGGTTTCACAACTGTTCCCTGGCTTTGGAACAATTATGGGATACATGTTTTTTTTTTCCTTGTCTCTGAAATACTGTTTTGGTAATAAAATAGATTTGGAGTGTGAAGTTTGAGTGTAATTAGCGATGAGGTAGTTATGCAATCGTGTCTTCTACAAGTAGAGGTAATAGGATGTGATAATACCCACCAAAATGTGTGGTGATTCAGAATGGTGGGATTTCATTCAGTGTCCAAGTAAAACTGATGAAAGTGAGTTTTAGAATTCTAGTTTTTTATTCAATAGGTACTTGGGGGCATGCTATTTGAGGCACTAGACATTGAATTTGAAATGGCAAGGAAAATATATATTGAAAATATTTGATCAGAAGGTAGTACAGAATCAATGTACATTTAAAGTAATAGGCCAGTGAAAGTAACCATTCTAAAGTTCATTTGAAAAGTTCGGATCAGAAATTATCTAGATACCTAGATGACTGTAAAAGCAGAGGTGTGTAGAAATCAATATATATGTTTCAGTTTTAGTACCTTATTTGTATAAACTCATAGAGACCATTGTTGAGCAGACTGAACACTTGTTCCCTTTAGCTACAATGCTATAATGAATGGTCTATCGTATTTTTAATTGCAAATAAGTGAATGTATAGTATTGGGATGACTAAGGAAACCCGGACATGTCAAAGGAAACAGGAGGTCAAAAGGGACTTGGGGAAAGTTGGGGCTGGGATCCAGAGTGGCCTTGTGGCCCCTGCCCATCGGGGCTATGTCCTTACCTCCCGCTCAGAGGGAAGGTGGTCCTCCCCCTTGTGATTGCACATCTTCCTATCCTACAGGGCCTTTTCTCTGCACCCCGCTCCCTGTGCCTCAGTAATATGTCCTCTTCTGACTGCCCAGGTTCACGGCTGGTGTGGTCAACCGGGAGAGGATGGCTTCCTTTGAGAGGCTGCTGTGGCGAATTTGCCGAGGAAACATCTACTTAAAGTTCAGTGAGATGGACACAGTTCTGGAAGATCCCATTACAGTGGGTATCTCAGGCTGCAGGAAATGTTTTCTGAAATTTTCTGTAGCCCCACCAGAAGGGTTTCATTCTCTCAAACACTGAGTCTTTAGCTCTATGAAGCTAACATCTATTTCCTTTTTTTCTCCTTTCTTTTCTTTTTTCCTCCCCAGCCCCTCCTTTTAAAAAATACCCATGAAAGGACTGAGTCTTGTTAACACCTCGTAAGTGTTCATTCCTCCAAACACCGTAGCTGTACCAGTTCCTGGAAACTTAGCTGTAGTAGTGCCATGTGGAGTGGCAGCTGTGTCTTCATCACATAGCACTGAGAACTGATTGAGGTCAGTGCGTCCCAAGCTCCAGTGTTCATGGGAGCATGAGATCTTGTTCAGTGTATCGACAGATTCTGATTCAGTGGGTGGTGGTGCCCGGGAGCCCGAATTTCTAATCAACTTGCAGTTAGTTGCTGGTAGTCAGTGGGCCACACACTTCGAACGAAGATTTCGAGGGTCCCCTTCACTGAGTGCCACACGGTTATCGCTACTAAGTCTGTAGGGTATGCTTCCTCCACCCTTCCGGCTAGTATTTAAATCCACTTACTTTTTAATTCCAAGAAGTTGGGCTTATTTCTAAAAGAGTCATAATCTTGTCTATCGTAGAGGCTAAAAAAATGTAATTTTAAGTTTTATTTCATGGAAAACAACTTCACTGTTAAAACAAATACAATTTAAAATAAGAAAAAAGCACTTGTTTAAAAAAAAAAAAACGCATTACCATTCTAATGTCTTTATTTTTTTCTTGTCCTCTTTCTGTCTAGTCCATAGCCGTAAGCAGGTGTAATTTAATATGGTTGTAGTAATAGCATGGAAATCATTTTTTTTGGCCTTCTCTTGATTTAAATAACATAAATCCCCTCCTGTATTACTATGTGCCATTTATAAATATTATTTTAAAATTCGACATTGAATCATTCCTTTTCACAATCATGTTTTGACATGGAATAGTCATGGTGGCAGAGAGAGTATTTACAAAGTAAGATGACTTTAGCCTCATGACATTGAAGATCACTGAACAGATAGCACGAGATCAGAATGGATTCCTGGTTCTGGTGGATCCAGAGACAAAGAAGGATCTGAGAGATTCAGCAAAGGACTAGGGGTGAACTCCATGGTTGAAGGAACCTTTGTTCCTTCACATAATGTAAAGCAGTCAGTTCCCCAAATCCTGAAATACTTCCCTGCTCCCATGAGCAACTAGCAAAGAGACAATTCGTTCTGCTATTATTTTCAGTTGGTGCCTCATACTTCCATTGAGTTGATGGGATGTTAACCGTCTATTATTAGACACTTTATTTCCAATTTTTCTCCAGAATATAGACACTATGATAAGCATCTTCATGCGTGTGGATTTTTATTTTGAAGTATTTCCATGGTATGAATTCAGGAAATAGGATTGCTGGCTTAAAGGGTGTGAGCATTTTCATGACCCTTGATAGGTCCTGACACATGGCTTTTCAGTGGGGTCGTACCTGATTCCAAAGATACATGACACCTGAGTGGTGTGTGATGAGTGCGTTGGGTTTGTTACCGCTTTTCCAACAATGGGTTTCATTTTGCCTTTACCCCCCCATCCCAAACTAAATAGAGTAAAACAGCACATTTCTTTGCTTACAGTAAAAGTTGAACTTTTCCAGATATTCTTGTGAAATGCATATTTTTTCCTTGCTTGTGAAATGTCAAACTCGGACTTTTAAATTGCATTTAATCAGGGTTCGTACGGGCATACGGTGAGTCCAACGGTGTGAGTCCAACATTAGACCTGGCTCTACCTTTGTTAAATATCAAACACCCAGTCCCCGCTGAAATGTCAATGTTGTGTATGAGTTAACTCTAGTGAGCTAGGTCAGCTCTTTTTATTTTAAGACTTGCAACATCCTGATCCCTCTCTTCTGGGTGTTTTCTTAACACACCTCTTAAGCACAGGGCTTAGAGCTGAACACAAGGCTCAGCTGTGATCCAAATAGTGTAGCAAACAGCAAGGTGGTCCCTTTAAAGCTGTATCGGCCTTCCTGGGGGCCCCCGCCCAGCCTGCCTCAGTGGCCTTGCCCTCAACCGTCATGAGTTACGAACTTCAATCAACTGGGAGAAGTTTAAGTTTTCCAATTTTAAATTTAGAAAATTTTCTAAAAATATATTTTTTACTGTTTTGATTTTCCAGAGAGAAGAAATTAAAAAGAATATATTCATCATATTTTATCAAGGAGAGCAGCTCAGGCAGAAAATCAAGAAGATTTGTGATGGGTAAGTGGCTATTAAGGGATTTTTTTTTTTTTTTTTTTTTTTTGCTGCGGTACGCAGGCCTTTCAGTGTTGTGGCC
The DNA here is from genome assembly GCF_003676395.1 of Aethalodelphis obliquidens. NCBI lineage: Eukaryota > Metazoa > Chordata > Mammalia > Artiodactyla > Delphinidae > Aethalodelphis > Aethalodelphis obliquidens. The sequence goes on from NW_020837949.1 coordinate 14,743,101, forward strand.
TCTCCCGTTGCGGAGCGCAGGCTCAGCGGCCATGGCTCACGGGCCCAGCCGCTCCGCGGCTTGTGGGATCTTCCTGGACCGGGGCACAAACCCGTGTCCCCTGCATCGGCAGGTGGACTCCCAACCACTGCACCACCAGGGAAGCCCAAGGGCTCTTTTCATCAGTAATTTGGGTCAGGATTAGGTCAGGGTGTGTGCAATACATTGAGTACAATACGTAGAACCTAGGGGAAGGCGGTCATCTAACTGAAGTGGGCAAATGATGGGTTAGCGGAAAAGGATGTGCAGAAGGCTTCTTGGCAATAACCCATGTGTGAAATGTACGAAACACAGGTTTCGAGCCACCATATACCCCTGCCCAGAACCGGCGTCGGAGCGCAGAGAGATGCTGGATGGTGTCAACATGAGGCTGGAAGATTTAATCACTGTGAGTGAGGCGTTCGGGCTGGTGACCCGAGCGGGGGCTGCCGATGGGCTACATCTGCCATTTCCTTATAAGTCCTGTCTCCCAGGGCCCTTGCTCCAAGGCTGGCTGGAATGTCTGCTATGCTCTTCTGGCTGTTGCGGCAGGAGGCTTCATAATTAGGAAACAGTGTTCACTAAGCTCACGGTGATGATTCTGCATGTCAGTGATGCTTTGCCTGGGCTTAGAATTAACCACAGCCCTGGTCAACCTGCAGGTGCCCACCCCAGTCTGATAAAAGGAGCCCTTTATTGCCAGACTGGCCCAGGCCGCATCTGTGATATAACTCACTAGCCAATTAAGTCGACCAGCCAGTCTTGCTGATTCTTTTTCCACGGAATTGCCCAGTTGTGTGAGCCAAGCAATTAATTCTGTCAAGACAGTGAGTCTAGTTTCACATATGAACACGCCCCCAGTTCATATCCTCTTCTCGAATCTGTCATCAGCTAGGATGGCTCTCAACACATATGATTTTCTTCAATAAGCTTTGCAAGTAGTCACTGAAAGGAGCTGGGCCTACAGCAAATCGCCTATTCCAGACCAGCCCTGTCCAATAGAACTCTCTGTGGTGGTGAAAATGTTATATAACCTGCAAGTCCAGTGCGACAGCCATGGGCCACATGTGACCACGGAGCACTTGAATCGTGGCTAGTGCAACTGGGGGACGGGATTTTTATTTGTATAAAATGCGGCTGCTATATTGGTCAGCACAGTTCTAGGTCCTCGATGAGTATCTTTAGAAATTAGGTGTGTGTATTTTTCGAAACTCCTAGGCTAACAAACATCTTTATCTTCCCAGAAAAAGCTGTGTTTAATTGTTCTAATCCTCTCTGTTCCCTCTTTGTCACTTGTCAGGGAGACCGTGGTTCCCTGAAGCAATTACCCTTGAAGTCCTTTCCCCCCAAATACTCTGCTGGATTTTATGAAAACTGCATGAGGAGAATGGAAGTTATGCTAAACTTACATTTCGGATGACTTGAGTAGCCCCGTGTAGAGGTTACTGAAGAGGGTTTCTGTGTTGTGTCACCAGAACAAAAACTAATTCCACTAAATAAATTCTGTGGGGGCCAAATTGCCTATTCATTCCTTCATTCATTCATTTATTTGTCATTTATTGGAGAGGTTATGTATATAAGGCATTTTGATAGGTGTATTTGTTTCCTATTGCTGCTATGACAAGTTACCACAAACTGCGAGGCTTAAAACAACAGAAATTTATTCTCTCACAGTTCTGAGGTGAAAAGTCTGAAATCAAGGTGCCAGCAGAGCCAGGCTTCCTCTGAACGCACTAGGAAATGATCCTTCCTTACCTGTTCTCCTATGGTTTGAGTGTTTGTATTGCCCCCAAATTTGAATGTCAAAAACCTAATGCCCAAGGTGATGGTGTCGGGAGGTGGGACCTTCCAGGAGGTGATTAGGTCGTGAGGGTGGAGTCCTCGTGGATGGGATTAGTGCCCTTCTAAAAAAGACCCCAGAGAGCTTGCTTGCGCTTTCTGCCATGTGAAGTTAGAATTTGAGGTCTGCAACCCAGAAGAGGGCCTTCAGCCAACCGTGCTGGCATTCTGATCTCAGACTTCCAGCTTCCAGAACTGTGGAGACTTTCTGTTGTTTATAAGGCACCCAGTCTGTGGTATTTCATTATAGCTGCCCGAGTTGACTAAGGATCTTCCTAGCCTCTGGCGTTGTCAGCAGTCCTTGATGGTCCTTCCTTTGTAGATGCATCACTCTGGTCTCTGCCTGCATCACACATATCTTTCCTGTGTGCCTCCATGTCCAAATTTCTTATAAAAACACCAGTCACACTGGAATAGCGCCCACCCTACTCCTCATTTTATGACCTCATTTTAACTCGATTATATCTGCAAAGACCCTATTTCCAAATAAGATCCCATTCACAGTTACCAGGGGTTAGGGCTTCAGCATGTCTTCTGGGGAGGACACAATTCAATACATCACAATAGTACTATAAGGAATTTAGAAGAAAAGGAAGATATAGTCCTTGCCTGAGGGTTTTAACCTCTAGTGGGGGAGATAAACTGCTCATGAGAGCGAAAGGCCGGGTGAGAGCTGCAGGCCGGAAGAGGGGGCCAGGAGCAGAGGACGCCTCCATGGCCCATGAGCCTCCATTGTTGCCACGTTGTCCGGCATCTCCATGAGTGCCCCTTGTTTTGCTGTTGGTATTTTTTGCCCAGGTCATAACACAGACAGAGTCTCACCGTCAGCACCTCCTGCAAGAAGCAGCTGCCAGCTGGCACTCCTGGATCATCAAAGTGCACAAGATGAAGGCCATTTACCACATCCTGAACATGTGCAACATCGACGTCACCCAGCAGTGCATCATTGCTGAGATCTGGTTCCCGGTGGCAGACGCCGTGCGCATCAGGAGGGCACTGGAGCAAGGCATGGTGCGTGGCGCGTGGAGCGGGAGGCGGGGAGTCACGTCCAGCCTGAGCAGCCTCTCTGCCAGGCCCTCAGCTGGTCAGCCTCCTAAGTCAAGCGAACCTCACCTGGTAGGATTGTCTCCTTTATCTTTGCGCCTTCAGTCCTTACCCAGGGCGTGGGCGTGTGTCAGAAACTCCCGCTCTTCTCAGCGTTTGATAAACATGCACCATTTCTTTGATCTTAGCAAGTGTGTACTGGGCACTGATGTGCCGTCACTCTGCTAGTTATGCCTGTAGATACCACCTTTGTCTGGCTGGAAAGACAGATAACCAGGCACCTGCAATAACAGCCGGAACGCAGGGAGTGGGTTGCTCCCTTGTGCCAGCCGCTGTGCTGAGCACTCAGCGCGCCTTATGTAACTCTCACCGCGCTCTTGAGTCATCCCTCTAGGTGTTCACTGTGCCCCAGGAACTGATCTAGGGCTGTGCTGGCAGAACAAAGCCGTGCTCTGATAGACGTTCTCGAAAGGGAGATAGACAGCAGGCTTGTCCCTAACTAATGTGATTTCAGGCAGTGAAATCATGGTGAACGGGAAGTAAAGCAGGGGGAAAGTGAAGGGTGTGGGGAGTGAGGGGCCTGTCTGATCACCTATTCACCCCATTGGTGAAGAAGGGACCCTCTGCCCTAACTATTGCAAGGTGGCCAAACAGATGACACCTGATACTGGACAGATGAGGTTGGCCACAGTTTGTCACATATACTCACAGCCCAGGGGAGGACACTGCACGTCACACAGGACCACATGGAGGTTGCACTTGGGACCTGCACTTGGGAGCAGAATGAATCAGCAGGAGCTATAGGGGAGGCAGGCTTTATAGTGACAGGAGGATAGGGGGACCCCTGTTTCCATGGGAGAATGTGATTATTACCTTGTTTGAATGATTTTCTGGGGTGGCAGGGAGGTGAAACTCATCAGGTTGAAGCCTGGGCAGTGTGCCGTTGGTCTGTCTGCTGGGAGAACTGGCTAGGTGGGGAGCCTTTCCTGTTAAGTGGGTGGCATACCTGGTGGGAGCAGAGGAACGCATGGCTTGGCCTTTGGGGCCCTGAAGCTTTAGGTCTTTCTAATACGGTTCTAGGGCTGTTGGGGAGAAGGCCCCTCTGAGCAGCTGGCACTAGAGCAGACTTTCCTGCACGTCATGGGAAGATGAGGCAGGGTGGGAGGAAGAGCTTTCGGGCTGAAGGGTCTGAAGGGACCCAACCTGGAGGTCGGGTTGGATGAGGAGATAGGAGCTATCTTTATCCCCTCTGTACAGATGAGGAAACCGAGGCACAGAGAGTGGAAGTAACTTGACCCTGGTTAGTTAGCCAGGAGGTAGGATTTGAATGTCCCCACATCGTGGTCCAGTAACTACCCAAATGGGGCACTTACACAGAGCGTTTCACCCAGACTGGGAGGGGCAGCTGCTTCCCAGAGGAGTGCACAGGCTGAGCTGTGGAAGGGCGGTCAGTGGGCAGGTGGAGAGAGGTGGGGTGGCCAGTGGTTGGAGCTGGGGCGCGGCAAGTTGAAAGGCTTCGAGTAAGGTCGGGGAGAGGCTGCAGGGCAGGTGCTGGTGGACGGACTCTAGTGGTGTACCTTCCTTTGCCGGAGCGACATGGTCCAGTTTGTGTTTTAGAAACATTTCACTGCCGTGTGGGGCAGACAGCGGGCTGTGGGAGAAGGCTGCCCTAACGCAGGGGTCTGAACCCAACAGTGACATCCTGTAATCGTGAAGGGGCCAGACTCCTACAGGGCTACTTGGGACCATTTCTACAGCATCTCCAGTCCTCTGAGATAATTACTTCCCGAGATCGGAGTAGAGGACCTGTGTGAGTAGGAGGTGAGGAGAGAAGTGGAAGGGAGTGGCTATCATTATCATCATCACATAAGCAAAAGATACTTACTCCATGCCAAGCATTGTGTCAGCTCCTGGAGGGCATGTTTAGAAAAAAGGAGGAAGCCACAGTCCTTGCCCTCAAGGAGATCATAATCACACATATGAAAAGGCATATAAAAATGGAGTGAGGATCTCCTCGACTTGCTGGGTGACCTTGGGGAAGTTACTTAATCTCTCGGCCCCTTAGTTTCCTCATCTGTGAAGTGAGGCTTGTGGTGATACCTACGTCATCGAGGTGCTAGGAGGACGGCTGAGCACTCGTTTAGTTGGTGCTAAGTTGTACTGAGTGCACAGGTGGTAAGCGCTGCTGGAGTTTGGAGTGACCAGAAGGTTCCTGGGGGGTGAGCTGGAGAATTGTTAATACTTGGAGAAGGGAAGAAGAGAGAAGCCTAGTGTGGAGTTGGCTGATTTCCATGGAGAAGTAGTGCGGGTGAAGGTGTGAATACAGGATTAAATCAATGTTGTAAAGAAGTCTGGATTATAAGACCAAAGAGATTTGATTTCATTCTTTAGGTAATAGGAAGCCTTTGAAGATTTTTGAGTAGGAGGGTAACATGACTAAAGTAGTGCTTTTTGTTTGTTTTATTAAAAGAAGGATTACGCGGTCTGGAGTAGGCACTAAATGGAAGGGAAGGAGACTGGAGTCCGATGGTGAGGCTCGGGGCCAGGCTGGTGGCTGTGGGAATGGGAAAAGGAGGGACTTAAAGGGGACGATTAGCAAGATTTGGTGATTAACTGAATCAAGAGAAGAGACAAGTCTCGTGATTCCAAAGTGTCTGGAATCTGGAGATTGGAGATTACTGAGAGGTCAGGGGAGGACCTGGCTTTGGGGCAAGTTGGTGAGTTCAGTTTTAGGCTCCTGGATTTTTGTGGGGTTGTTGAGACATGCGTGTTTGAAAGCCTAGGCAGGCAATGAAAAGAGAATTGAAATTTCAGAGAGGGTCAGGGCCATTGGGAATCTAGGAACAGAATTAGGAAAGTGAATGAACTCTTGAGGGAGTAAGTAGGAAGGAAGGAAGGAAGAGTAGAGGGCTCAGAAGTGTGCATAACATTTGCAGGAGCCGGAGAATGGAAATTCCCAGAGAATCAGGAGGAACTCTACTCTCTTGACACCTCTCCTGTAAGAGGAATGAGATAAGTACTAATTTTACAGATGAGATCATGAGTCTCAGGTCAGAAAATTGTCCCAAGTTCACCCAGTAAGTGACTGCGGCAGGAGTTGGACTGTGAGATGTACCTGCTGACACCTAGCCTATGGCTCTCCTCCTTACATCTTCTTATATGTTCTTTTTGCAGGAACTGAGCGGCTCCTCCATGGTCCCCATCATGACAGCAGTGCAATCTAAAACAGCTCCTCCCACATTTAACAGGACCAATAAATTCACAGCTGGCTTCCAGAATATTGTCGATGCATACGGTGTAGGCAGTTACCGGGAGATGAACCCAGGTAAAGGGACCGATGTATTGCACAACTAGGCAGCTTGAAAATGAAAACTGGATAAGATTTACCCCTACGGTGGCCTTGGCAGTTAATCACGTTGAACTGTGACATTCCTAAAATCTTATTTGGTTTCCTAATGCCCTGCATTGTCTTTTGCAAATGGTGATTAGTGAAAGATTTGCTCTTCGTCAAGATTTCACCTGTTCTCCCTTAAACTGTAGATGTATCAGGCAGCCAACTTCAGTTCTTGTTTCCTTAATGATTCAATGAGGGTCATCTGTAGGCGTCTGCACAGTCCCATAGCTGTTGTGTGGGAGAGATGGAGATGGACATAGACAGGACTTGTAGTCAGAAGACTGGAGTCACAAGCTGTGTCACTAAGTTGACTTGTAAATGATCATGGGGAGAGTCACTTAGCTGCTCCCAAACTCAGCTCATCTGTAAAGTGGGGAATAATAATACTTATCATTGATGAGCTAGTGTATGGGGGAGCTGAGTGAGTGTCAGGGGTGGGATGGTGAGGGAAGACAGAATCAGAAAGGCACAAGGAACCAGCTTGTAGATCATGGAGCGTGGTAGAGAAATCTTTGACGTGGGGCCCAAAGAATGTTGGGAGGACTCAGGCTGTTGTGGGTCTCACCTCTACAGCTCCCTACACCATCATCACTTTCCCCTTCCTGTTCGCTGTGATGTTTGGAGACTGTGGTCACGGAATTGTGATGCTACTGGCAGCCCTTTGGATGGTCCTTAATGAGAGACGCTTGCTGTCCCAGAAGACGACCAATGAGGTGAGTGTTCATCAAATGTCTCGCCTCGTTTCTTGGAGGTTATAAGTAGAATATTAAAAATGTGTATATTGTTTTCAACATGGAAATAACATGTTGTTATAAAAAGTAAGAGAAAGATGGAAAGTAACAAAGGACCAGAGTTCAACATAAAAACTCCTGGCCAAAGGTAAATCCTTTGGGTGGTTTGGTGAAGTAGCATCTTTGTCTTTTGTACATTACTTGACAAGGCATTGATCTTTTCCTTTACTTTTTTTTCTTAACATTGATTTTTTCCTTTGATTATAAAAGCAATATATGTTCACTGCAAAAATTGGGAAAATACAATAATCTAACTACCTAGAGAAAATCACAATTAATGTTTTTTTTCCTGTGCTTATACACAGGTATATAATTTTCTAAAATTGGGATGAAATAGTGCATATTAATTTGTAGCTTCCCTATTTTTCACTCAAAATATCACAAATAGTTTTTTACGGCAGAGCTCTTCTCCTACGATCAGCCCATGATCAGCATTCTTATGAAATGCTGAGAAATCCTGAATATCGGGTCTTCACTTGCACACTTGAAGTTTCCACATTTTCTGTGACGTCCCTGCACCGCGTTGTGAAGGTTGAGACAACTCAAGTCCGCATTGTTTCAGGGTTAATCAGCTAACGTCACTTTATGTCCACTGTAATACATTTTATAAACTGGAAACACGCTTTTCACTCTGTTCTGAATTTTAAGAATATCTGCAATCTTTAATACAAGTTGACTTAAGTTGACCTCGTTCAATGATGTCATAGCAAGTCAGTCATAAGCAGGGTTAGTGGGAGAATCAACCTGTGACCAATAGAGTTTTCCATGACAAGCATCTTAACAGCTGTGCTTTCCTATAATAAATATTTAAAGTCTCACATGGACACTTCAGCAGTTCTGAGAACGGCTGATACACATCATCTCGTCCTACGGAAAACGCTTTACTCTTCTTGGTGGACGTGCTGAGACAGAGACTCGCTGTTATAACAAGACCCCAGATGAGCGTAGACTTCACTTGCTGTAAAACTTCGCAGCATAGGAGGCAGGTCCCAGAAGCACTTGAGGCAGCTGCCACCCACTTTCAAGTCCCTTCCTTTATAAGGGAGGCCTCAGCTGCTGCTTCAGTTACGTTTTCTAACCAAGGCTGAATTAAAGAATATGAAGCTGATAGTGCTTTGTTTCCACAGTAACAGCTACCATTCTAGGACTTTTCTGAATCACCCGTAGAAGCTCAGGAAAATCAGGATGTGTGTGCCCTGTCTGTTTGCATCACTTTGATGCCTGCCTGGTCACGTGGCCCCTCTGTGTGGGATGCCCGCGTGCCTTGCAGTGGCTGTCCCAGTGGTGCTGGAGGCATCCTATAACGCACGTCCCCGGGGTCTGGTTCAGAGCCTACTGACCATCACCCTCTGTCGCCAGATCTGGGACACCTTCTTCCACGGACGCTACCTCATCCTCCTCCTGGGCATCTTCTCCATCTACACGGGCTTGATCTACAACGACTGCTTCTCCAAGTCTTTCAACATCTTCGGCTCTTCTTGGAGCGTCCAACCCATGTTCAGAAATGGCACATGGAAGTAAGTTGGGACAGAGCTGGGTCACTCAGTGGCCATCCAGGTGGCCTCAGTGACAGTTCTCGGCGGGGGGATCCTACGCCTGGCCCTGCTCAGAGGTGCGCCCACTACTTCACCGGATAATTTGGTTTTATCTGTTGAGTGTGAGACCTTGTACCACGTCCTCAGTAACTGCGCTGGTAACTGTAATGCGTGGAAAGAGTTTTTAAAACTTCAGCTGAATTAAGTAGGTATCCTGGAGTGCACCCCGTGTGCCAGGCACTGTTGCGAAAACAACGGTGGGGCAGGTATAAACTGGGCATCCGAGTAGCAGTCGTGGAAGTGAGGCTTCCGGGAGGAGGAGGTGGCGTTTGAAACATACCTTGCTTGGCAGGAAGTCGGGGATAGAGTGCAATTATGCAGCCACATACTTAGGGCAGAAGACTTCGCTTTAAGAAAGGCTGATGCAGGTCTGAACTATATATAAGTGATTGGTTTCCCACGTTCAAAGCCCCGGACTCACCAGAAGGGCGTTTTTCTTTTGACGGCTCAGAGCAGCTTGACTGAACGTTGAAAGCAAAGGAGAAGACGGTTAGTTTTGCGCTGCTGTACTTGTTCCCTGTACTTGTGGGGGACGGGGCGAGGAACGCAGAGGGTAGGATGTGCAGGCTGGTGAGAAGTTTGGGCTGCAGGAAAGAGACCTGGAAGCTCTCTGCGTCCCCACCCACCACACCTTCCGCAGGCATCCCCAGTTATTATGCAGTGTGTCAGACACACAGTCATCAGGATGGAGAGAGCGCTTCGGAAGGGAGACTTTTATGGAGAGGGAGAAAGAGTTTTGAGTTTGAGGGGTGGGTCAGTGTGATGAATTGGGGGAGAAGAGGAGGGCAGTGAGGGGCAGGGGCTTCGAGGGAGAGTGCTGACTCCCTTGGGATCTTTGGGGCACCTTCGGCTGCCTGCGTCACACACTCGAGACAACCACAGTGGGTTCCGGGTTGCTTTGCGAGGCCTAAAAGTCCCAGGTGATGTTCCCTCACGTCTGCCCACTCACCTGCTTCAGGGCAGCTTCAGGTTTCTCTGTCTCTTTCTGGAACGTCCAGTGGGAAGTGTGACAGGAGAGCACCGCGAGAAAGGGGAGGCGGAGATGTGTAACCGTATCTGCAACCTTGCTTCCATCTTTTCTCTCTCAAGCGTGGTAGGACTTTCTATTTAAGGCACGTCAGGGGTCTTATCTGCTCACCAAAATTTGCACCACACATCGTAAGTGGGGGGAGAGAATACACCATCCGTCTCCTCTGAGGATTTCTCAGGAAAGATTCAACGCAGGGTTCCTTTCGACGTGAATGTTCCTAAGTGCCTTTGGGGGCTTGGTGCTGACTGAAGGCCCAGGGGGGCTCAGGGGCTATCGTAGTACAGGTGGGTGTGTCACAGGGGCTCCGTGCCTCTCCTTTTAGTCCCTTTGCTGGGTCCAAGTGCCCTGTAGTAGAGGACAGGAATGTTGAACAATAAATAAGTAAATAAAAATGAAGAAGAAAACATTTTGCAGGACTACAGTTACAGATGGCTATGGGTATGGGGTTTTGTTTGTTTTTTCTTTGCAATTAGTACCCTGAAGAGATGCCTTGAAGGACAAAACTCTTCATAACATTTGGAGAGAAATTGCTGAGTTTTGCTCTTCAGCCTTAAACTCATAAGCATGGTGATGGATCCCGGAACATGTGTTAAATCAGCATAGCTTCAGCAAACTATTTACACAACATTTCATTTGCCCTGGAGTGTGACTGCGAAAAGTCCGAGTCAACTGTCTTGCTGTCACTCTGCAAATGTGGGTTGGAATATTGTTCTTTCGTGTGCATGTAAGTTACCCTGGCCCCAGTTCCAGGCTGTGGAGGCCAAGCCTAGTCGGAGAGACCCCAAGCTCAGCCCCGCGCCCAAGCATGGATGGTAGGAAGCAGACCCTCTTCAGCAGGGAGGCGAAAGGAAATCGTAGGCACGCATCAGAGCGGCAAAGGGCACAGTGGGCTGATTGTGTCACTGGCCACAAGCTAGGTCTTGGGCCTGCCTTCCCTGACAGTGGGCTAGAGACACTGTCGCACCATCCTTCAGCCACAGAACACAAGAATCGTGTGTGTTGTCACCAGAATTGGGTTGATTGACTCGGTGAGGGAAATGGTGCCCTCTGGGGATGGGGGGCATCTCAGTACGAGGGTGTTAGAAGGGCTTAGAGGATTTGGCCTCTGGGAGGATAAGGGGAGTGGTGGTCATTTTTGTGGTTTGGACAACATCCTTATTTTGAACTGTCCATATTTTGATATCAGATAAGATTGTGGAATGGTCTTGTTTTTGTCTTGGTCCATGATGGTCACAGGGTGGCCTTGTCTGATGTTGTTGGCTTAGCTGTGGGCGCCAGGCCAGTTCCCTCTTTTATCTTTGTTGACACACAAATACATCTCTGATTATTAGATCCAACCATTTGCACTGAGGCGTGCTGTTAGGACCGGGCTCTAGGTCTGAGATGGCCGGTCAGGGCCAGCTGTTTACACTGTCACTGAGGGCCTGGTCAGCATAATCAGGCTTCCTAATTTCCCCTGTGCTACCGAATACCCATCACACCCCAGCTGCAGGAGGGAGGGAGTGTATTTCTAGGCAGCCTGTCCACGTTGCCAACATTCTGTTCTTCATCCTTTCAAATACTCATCCTTGGGCCCCTCCATAGATGTGTGCTCTTAAAAAAAGAAAAATTAAGGGCTTCCCTGGTGGCGCAGTGGTTGGGAGTCCGCCTGCCGATGCAGGGGACAGGGGTTCGTGCCCCGGTCCAGGAAGATCCCACATGCTGCGGAGCGGCTGGGCCCGTGAGCCATGGCCGCTGAGCCTGCGCGTCCGGAGCCTGTGCTCTGCAACGGGTGAGGCCACAGCAGTGAGAGGCCCGCGTACCGCAAAAAAAAAAAAAAAGAAAAATTAAGCCCTAATGTTCTTAACCCCTTCAGGTTTGCACAGATGGTAAGAGATTCCTGCCCATTGACATTTGTGCTTCTGGGTGAGAATGGGACACAGATTTAAAGGCAGTTAATGGGCCACAGCTTTCAGGGGCTGAGTTTCCCAGAGGTCAGGGGCCATGTGTGAAAGCCAGTTCACTCCTCCAGGATCAGTTCTCGTGCTCCCAGGGGAGATTTCCCAGCCTGGTCCCAGGGCTGGGTTTTATTTCCTCTATACTGCTGTCACCCTTGCCCCCTGCCTCTTTTCTGATGTAGTATAACTTTTTCTTTACTATACCCAGTCAGGCTGGGAGCCCTTTGGAAACTCAGACTGTGACCTCCTTGGGGGCCAGATGGTAATTTCTGTAGCTCAGTACCTAGGGTGATACTCAACACATAGTAGGTATTCAGTACCCATTTGTGGAATAATTGAACGAACCAATTGGTGAGTCGCACCAACAGTTAGGCTTTGATTGGCTTGCAAGTGGATGACTGATGGTACTATAGTGTTTTTCCTACCTCTAGTTGATCATTGGTTTTGTTTTGTTTTTCCTTTCTCCCTCTGTAGTACACAAGTAATGGAAACAAATCCATATTTACAGCTGGACCCAGCCGTTCCGGGAGTGTACTCTGGAAATCCATACCCTTTTGGGATTGATCCGGTAATAATGTCTTCTGAGATTAAATATTCATTATGTAAAATGTCTTGCTGAGGGGATCTCTGTGTGGAGGAGAGGAGAGTACCAGAACCTGTCAAATCCACCAACTTGTACTGAGATAGAATAGCATGTCCTGGAGGTTTTTGTGACGCACTGCAGTGGATTCAAGTAAATGTCCTACCTGCACCCTTTACCCAGCCCCTGCGTCATTTTCCATGCAATTTCCCAAACATCTGCCTCTTTCTTCTCAGTTATACCCCTGGTGGTTTACCGTTGCTTCTTTAAAAGGCCCGTGGTTGCTTGGAAAGTATGCATATTAGATAAGCAATTTAGCAACCTAACCAAGTTCCCAATTTTGGCGTTTTCTTGCAGTGATTAACATCTCTCTTTTTCCTAGAAAAGTGTGGATTTGCTTTTATATTTGCTTTATTTTATTGCATAGAATTATACAAGTTTTTAAAAATGTGTTAACTTTAATGGTTTGCTATATCTACCTCAATTGGATTTGAGCCAAACAAACAAAGGTGCTTCCTCGCCCAGCCTGCAGGTACAGAGATGTCAAGAAGACACATCCCTATTTGGGTAAAACCCCTCACACGATGGCTTAGCACCATTTTGCCACCAGGTGGCGGCCTTGTGCCCCAAATGAGCACAAGTGTCTGGAGCTGAACTTGGCAGATGGGGTTCATAAAAGTTTGCTCTACTCTCACTTTGTTGGAAGAGAACCTGAGACCACAGTTTTACTTGCTGACAGTTGAGAGTAATAGCACTGGCCCTAAAATTGGTTCTCTGGTCTCTCCTATCTTGTGGGTCATCTCCTCTTCAGTTTTCCTGTTCCTCCCACTTGCTGCCCACCTCCTGTCCCTTATAAAAGCAGCGCGCATCACCCAGGATTGGTTTATACTTGCCACCCAGGGGCACTTGCATTCAAAGTTTTATCAAAAGAGGCGAAGTCCTTGAAGTCCTGTTTGTAAGCTGCAAAGTGCTAAAAATAAATGCAAGTTGTTATTTTTGTAGACTGGAAGACTTTATCTTCAGTCCAAGGAATTTCATGATTAGCGAACAGGCAGCGGAGGAGTATTAGAGGGGAGTGATTTTTAGGGTCTGGTTGACCTTCCTTTCCTTTGAATCTCATTGCTCCCACTGTCCTGTCTCTTCTCTTCACAGCCCCCATCTAATGCATCAGCAAATCCTATCTACCCAGTTTTGCTCCTCATGGACAAAGGGAGGGTAGCAAATTTCACGATTCAGAATTGAGTGGTCCAGTCTTTACTCTGTGTGCAATTTTGTCATCTGCCCACTAGTTAGAAAAGAAAAGAAAAATGTGAGGGTGAAAGGGAAGGTGATGTGTTGAAAATAATTTTTTCCTAGTAACATTTAGATTTTTAAAGATTTTTGGTCTTTTTAAACATTATAAAATAATAATATATATGATTAAAAACCCATATAATACAAAAATTATTAAAAAATAAAAAGATAAAGCAGAAACTAACACACCATTGTAAAGCAATTATACTCCAGTAAAGATGTTAAAAAAATTTTTTTTAAATAAAAAGGAAGAGTTGCCTTTCTTACCTTTCTTCTTCCTGCAATCTGATTGCCCAGAGATAATCTCTTTAATGGAACATTTCTGTGTTTATATTAGCACTTATATATATTAATGAAGGGTTTGATTTTTACATAATGTAAATTTCTACAGCTGCATTTATTAACTCTGTTGAGCATCTATTTGTGAATCAGATCACAAAATATTCGGGCATCAGAGCTGAGGGGGCTTTCTAAAGGCGTCTGTAAATTTTATAATAAATGAACATTACACAATGGTTACAAGCCCATGATTTAGAATCAGATAGGCTGTGTTTAAATCTTGGCTTTTCTATTTACTTGCTACGTGATTTTGAGCAAATTATCATCTCTGGGTCTGTTTCCTCATCTGTAAAATGGGTATAATAATAGCCCTCATAGAATTGCTCAGAAGAGTGAACGAATTTTATAGGTGAAACACCCAGCAGAGTCTGGTGCATAAACAGAGTAAACGCTCCGTTTGCTGTTGTATTATTTCTCCTTGGGTGTGTAAGTAACTTAGTCTCTCTGAGATTTTGATAAATGCCCTTATCTGTAAAATGGGAATACTTACAACTATCCCATAGAGTTGTTAGAATTAAATGAGATAAATACACTTGAAGAGCTTAGTATGTACCTGGTACTTAACCGTGAACATTTTTTAGTTTTTCCAGGCTGGGTCTAAGGTGTACTGGTAACCCTGCCCTTACTGTGTTGAGTGATTCTGTGGGGACTGGCCCACCAGGAGGGCAAAGGGAAAAAGCAGAAGGTGGAGGGCAAGCCTGTGCAGCTTCAGTGCCAGGGCAGATGGGGAGGGTCGTGGAGGTGCCTCTGGGGTCTGAGCACCTGTGACAGGAGTCCCTTTCCCCATCTTCCCAGCAGCCCCCTTAGTGATTGTTCAGCTGGCGGCCGCTCAGGACATTGTCGAGACAGAGTCAGTGAGAGGTGGTTCCTGCATGGGGGAGGGGAAGGGAACTGTGCACTGAGGCTGCACTAGGTGGACGTCGACCCCTTAGCAGAAGCAGAGGAGTTTGGAGGAGGAAGTAGTTTAGGAGGAAAGAAAAGAAGACCCTGTGGCTGTGTTAGTTCTGAGGAGCAAACCCTCCAGATGCCTAAAGTTCCAGAGGGGTCAGGGGTAGGAGCAAGGACTTGAATCATTCGCATGGGGGTGGGTGTTGGAGATTTCTGCGGGGAAGAAGAGTGTTAGTGACTGGGACCATTAACCAGGGTGAGGCCACGACAGCCCCCAGCCGCTGAGTGCTTGTCCTGTGTGCCCGTCTGGTGTGGGCAGGACAGGTACACGCGTCCCTCTCTGTGCCAATAAATGTTGGCTACAGGAGTGGCTTCTTGAGAAGGGCCTGGGAAAATGCTTTGTAATGTAAAGTGCTATAGAAATTCAGCATAAAAGGTGGTATTATTAAGAGGGGATTGGCTAAGTTCATGGGCCAGAGATCTACACCATGAATGTGGGAACCAGGCAAGTTTGAGATCTCTCCATAATGTTTCAGAATGTCTTTTCATTTAGAACAGGGGAAAAATCATGTCGGTTTTTTCTTTTTTCTTCCAGTTACTTGATGTTTTACTAATGGTGCTATTGGTTCCAACACAGTTGTCATGAGAGTTGCATTTATAAGGGGTTTGGTCCTTTGCTGAGCCTAAAATGCATGTGCTGAACTGGACAGAAATTTGAAAATGTGGTTCCCAGAGCGACTTTTTCAGGGGAAATCGAGCTTTAGCCCCTGACTCTGGGAGAACTTCTAGACTCCGGTCTCATGTCTTTCTTGTCACGTTTCCCTTCCAGGTTTGGAACTTGGCTTCAAACAAGCTAACATTCTTGAACTCCTATAAGATGAAGATGTCAGTTATCCTGGGAATTGTCCAGATGGTTTTTGGTGTCATTCTCAGCCTTTTCAATCACATGTAAGTTTCACAATGAACTTTCTGCCTGTTGGTCTGACCGTGTCGGGGAGGAGCAGTGGCAGAGCCCCCACTTTGCTCCTGTGTCCCTCCGTGCAAGTTTCCTTCCTATGGGGACTGCTTTCCCCGGGCTCTTGACTTGAGACAAGCTGGTTTGCCAGAAATGACACCTCTTTCTCCTGAGCTGAGTGCACCTTTCCCCTCAGAAGTATTTGAGGGGTCAGAAAGAGACTGCAAGGCCACAGTGCTGTGTGTCCTCCCAGCCTGCAGGGCCTCCGCTGGTGCTGGATCCAGGCTTAACTCCCACCAGTGGGCAGATGGGGACATGAGTGCCCTCAAATTCTGAATTCCATTCGGTATAATTTCTTCCTGCTGGCAGCAGCCTCTCTCTCATTTCTTGGACTGTTAACGTTCTCCCGTCTCTTCTTTCTGTTAAGATTGATCTACAGAAAGCTTCTCAAACTTGCATATTTGTGCTAAGTTGTAAATGTTTGAAAACGGCCTCCAATATGCCTATTTAGAGATGCTTTTGTGGACATGGCAGCTTGTAGGTATCGCTGAAACCCACCTGCCAGGAGGTCAGCACAGTGCCAAAGAAATGGTACAGAGTTTAGAGTCAGAAAGTTGACTGATGGTTCTAACTCTTTATAGCTGTGTGATCATAGGTGTGTAGCTTAACGTCTCCGAGATCGTGTTCTGCTGTAGAATGGGAATAGAGGAGTCAGAATGGGTCGGTTACTGTGCAGTAACAACTCCCAAATCACAGTGGTTTATGACCGTGATGCATGTCATCGTGGGCCACCGGGGGCACTGCTCATCTCATCCTCACACTGCGACCAGAGCTGATGGGCTGCCACCACCTGGAAGCTGCCAGTTGCTGTGACAGGAGAGTGTGGTCAGTTACACACTGACTCTTAAGGTTCCACCTGGAGTGACACAGGCCACCTCCATTCCCATTTCATTGACCAGAGCCAGGCACGTGGTGACCTCCAATCAGAAAACCAATAGATGTACGATTCTACTTAAAAAATAAGAACTATTTAGTGAGTAAACGAATGACAGCGCCTTGGTACTACTGCCTGCCTGAAAGTGCTGTGAGAGTTACATGAGAGAGAAAACCAGGAAGTGATTTTTGGACTATCATTGACATCGTGTGTCAGGCTGGCCTCAACTATCTCTAGTAATCCTGCTTTATCATGGGATCTGCATTTTTCCCTCCAATAACTCTTACAATTAACAAAGGGTCTGGGGCCCTTTTCTGACATTTTAACTGGGTGTCCCCCAACTTAGTCTTGTGGGACTCTCTCTATGTCTTAGAGCAGAAGGTGGCAAATTTTCTCTGTAAAGGGCCACATAGTAAATGTTTTAGGCTTTGCAGGCCAGATGGTCTGTGTCACAGCTACTCACTTCTGGTGTTGTAGTGTGAATGCTGCCACAGACTCTGTAAACAAATGAGTGTGAGTGTGTTCCAATAGAACTTTATTTATGAAAACTGAAATTTGAATTTCCTATCATTTCACGTGTCATCAAATATTCTTTTGATTTTTCCCCCCAACCACTTAATGATGTAAAAACCATTTTTAACTTGTAAGCTGTACACAGCTAGGTGATGGGCTCAGTTTGGCCTGTGGGCCATTGTTGACCGACCCCTGTCCTAGGGCATCCTTAGGGGAAAACCTGCCAAGCCATGCTTCTATATCCTTGTACCATTAACTGTGTTGATATGAATCCGGTCTGCATGGGAAGCTGCGGCCAGATCATCAGTTGTCTCTGTGAGCCTGCCCTCTGCCTCAGACTTTATCTTCTAGACCCTGGTTCTCTCTGAACCTTTTGTGCAAAAGCACCTTTCTTTCTCCTCTTCTCCAGCCATGCATGATTGCCACGTGCCTGGGGAGTGGATGCAGGGTTCAAAGAAATGAACATGTGGTGATTTGGAGAGAATAGTGAGTTGTTGGTATTCCTTCGATGTTCTGTCTTGTACGTGTGTATGTTTCCCACCCTCAGATTCTTCAGGAACACTCTCAACATCGTTCTGCAGTTCATCCCCGAGATGATTTTTATCCTGTGTCTTTTCGGATACCTGGTCTTCATGATCATTTTCAAATGGTGCTCCTTCGACGTCTCTGTGTCCCGGCGAGCCCCGAGCATCCTCATTCACTTCATCAACATGTTCCTGTTTAACTATAATGACCCTTCGAACGCACCCCTATACGAACATCAGGTACTGATGGGTCTTTTTTCTTCTTTTACGCACTTGATTATGTTAAATCTCTCTCCTACCCTTGGGTATCGCAGAGAGTAATTACTTGCAAGACTGAGCCGTCTCAGCACCCGATGTGTTAGGTTCTTCAGATTCAGAAGGTCCTATTGGATGAATGGCTGGGTGCTGAGGGCAGTGCTGCGGTGTGGCTCCAGCCGTTCCTATCTGGGTGATACGTGGGAGGGATTATTGCTGCGGGGTTGAAAATGAGCTTGTACGTTGTCTGCGAAGAAAGAAAAAAAATAATCCTTGGGATTGATTGGCTTGAAACGGTAAGTGCTCTCAATAGCACCTTAAAAATGAATAATCTTTTATTATAAAAGTAAACTCTAGTTAAGGTTCACAAGAAAGAAAATTGAAATAGAGTCAAGAAGAAGAATCCCTCTGTTCACAGGGGGAGTGAGTTTCTGGAAAACTGACCCAAATTCACGCTGTCCTATGAGCTTCCGGGGCTCATTGGAGATGCTTTTTCTGTTTTTCTTTGGGCTCTTCTTCTGTGGATGATACCTTCCAACAGTTGGACGTTATTGCCATTCTGACTTCTGTTTCTTTCAGCCTCATTATCAACTTAATATTTTATTTTAAAAAAGTATAAATGTCCCATGACAGGTGGCTATAAAAATATCTCAGTGAGGGCTTCCCTGGTGGCGCAGTGGTTGAGAGTCCGCCTGCCGATGCGGGGGACGTGGGTTTGTGCCCCGGTCCGGGAAGATCCCGCGTGCCGCGGAGTGGCTGGGCCCGTGAGCCATGGTCGCTGAGCCTGTGCGTCTGGAGCCTGTGCTCCACAACGGGAGAGGCCACAAGAGTGAGAGGCCCGCGTACCACAAAAAAAAAAAATATCTCAGTGACTAATTTTTGGTAACACAAATAGTTCTTTTCCTCTGGCCTCTCCCAGTGATAACCTGATGATATTGTTTGCTGGTAGATTTTCACTAAGGAAGGACCCACTTACATAGGTTCTAATTCCTCTGAATCAAGCTCTAGGGCTAGATTTCCCAATACCAGCACATGGCACCTGCCAGTGACCGCTCATCCTGGGTCCCAGTTACAGCCATGCTCCTCCTACAGCTGCACACGTCCTCATGAGTTTGAATCCTAGCTGCGTTCTCCTCCCCTATAGAAGCAGCAAATAAGAAGAAGAAAAAGTAAGGAATGATTTTAGCGAATAATCAGAGACGACATATAGCTCTGAAAGCTCTCTTGTATCCCACCTTACTATTGTTGCACCTGTTTGTTATGCATCGATGGTGTAGGAACCATCCCTAGACTATTGGCATTAAATGAATGTATCTGGAAGGTTCGTTTATGCAATGCTGGAGTCTAAACGAAAGTTCACTTGGATTTCCCAAACAAGTCTTCTCTTTGAGGCACGGTACTCAGATCCACCACATAGTTCATGTGCTAATTCTTTTCCTAAAGACTAAAGTCCTGTCTTAGTGCATTGAACATTGAACAGTGAATGGCTTTTCCAGCTTTTTTCCATTCAAAAATGTTATTTGGAGTTGGCTGGTTTCCACACCCTGGAATGAAGATTCATTATCTAGACACAGTTTGCAGTTTCCATAACCTCATCTTCCCGTCATGCAGCTGGAAGAGACAGTGTAAGTTACTAATACAGCCTCCTCCAAACACCGCCCTGGTTGCTTCGTGCCATGTTTCAATATCAAAGAAGAAGAGCAACAGATAAGTAGACATCTCTGGTTGCTTTGTACATTGTGAAGGGAAAAAGCATCATATCTAAATGGGCAAATGGCAACGAGGTAGCTTCGAGGATAGGGGCCTGGGACTGGCAAGTGCAGTGTGTGTTCCCGTGGTTCTCCCCCTCCTTGGGAGCAGTTAAGAGTGGAGGAGGGGGCTTCCCTGGTGGCGCAGTGGTTAAGACTCCACCTGCCAATGCAGGGGACATAGGTCTTCTCCCTGGTCTGGGAAGATCCCACATGCCGTGGAGCAACGAAGCCCTGTGCATCACAACTACTGAGCCTGTGCTCTAGAGCCCGCGAGCCACAACTACTGAGCCTGCGTGCCACAACTACTGAAGCCTGTATGCCACAACTACTGAGCCTGTGCTCCAGAGCCCGTGTGCCACAACTACTGAAGCCCACACGTGTAGGGCTCGTGCTATGCAACAAGAGAAGCCACCGCAATGAGAAGCCCGTGCACCGCAACGAAGAGTAGCCCCCGCTCACCACAACTAGAGAAAGCCCACGGCCAGTAACGAAGACCCAACGCAGCCAAGAATAAAATAAAAGAAAATAAGAGTGGAGGAGGGTAGGAGATGGAGAAGATAAAATGTTTCCACTGTTATCGGGGTAAATCTTGCTACAATTGGGATGATGATAAATTGTCTCACTGGGAGCTTGGCCAGAACAGTTAAAGAAATGTGAGGGCTCAAGAAGCGTTTTCCCTTTTACTCTGAGCACCCCATTTCTACACCTTTTCAATGGCTCTGATGAAGCCTTCCCAGGAGTCCTGGTTCTTCAGATCATAGCAGCTCTGGGTCAGTCCTCAAACCCAGTGACTCGGGAGGGTAGGAAAAAGAGTTGGGGGTGAGGATGTGAAAGGAAATATGTGACAGGATGATAAAATGGGATGTCGCCTGGGCTTCAGCGAGGCATGATGACCATAGATGCCTCACTCCAAAGTGAATTGTGACAGCGAGAGAGACAGCAAAAGAGAGTTCAGCCCAGGCGTCCCAGGACCCGTTAGGTGACTCACCCACAATGAGTCTGTGCGAGTAGGGGATGATTGTTTTGAAAAAGAGAGCACAAGGGCTTAGTAGTACTGGAAATACAAGGTTACTGATGGAGACAGTAAGTTTGTGACTTAAAGTGACCCAAGGACTTTTGGTCACTCCAGAGTGGCCAGCGCAGTGCCAGGCCAGTGCTTTGTCCAGGGCCAGGGCTGACTGTCCCCACGGAGCAGAGTCAAGGGGACCAGGGACAAATAAAGCTGCCCTTATGATGTGGCTCATGAGCTCTTCTGTCCAATGACAGGCTCCACATGGTGCGGGTGTATGATAAGGGACCACTTGGAGAGTAAGGAATAAAGACAGGGAGACTCCAGTGTCCACCATGAGTGGACACCCCGTACCTCTGGACTGACAGCTGTCTCCCTGCACTGGGAATAGCCCAAGGTGGGAGGGTGAATGGGTCCATTGAAACGCTGTAGATCACTCCCAATAAAGTCCAGTTGAAACGATACATATTTACCATTTGAATCGTGTGAAACGTGCTGTGCAGTCACCTTGTAATGATAGGATCTTACGGCTTTGGTCTTACAGCAAGAAGTCCAGAGCTTCTGTGTTATTATGGCTTTGATTTCTGTGCCGTGGATGCTTCTGATTAAGCCGTTTATTCTCAGAGCCAGTCATCGGAGATCCCAGGTAAGCGGCATCCACTTCCGTTCACTCACTGCGGGTGGGAATGTGGGCTCCCTGCAAGTGTAAGTTGGGCTTTAGAGAGAACACCGCATTGACCAGGGCCTGAAGGACCTGGTGAGGTGAGGAACTGGCCCACCCCGGGGATGCTTCCTACCGTAGAGCTCAGCTTTTCCTTGGGGCTTTCTTGATTCCAGCATAATGGTCGCATTTAAATCTTTCGTGCTGCAAACCGTGCTTGGGGTGTGTGTGCTGAGTCAAGTGGTAGGTGATGACTTTTAAGGCTCGGAATGTGGTGGTTTTATTAGTTGAAAATAAGAGTCTTTTACTGTAGTTTTAGTGTGTTAATGAGTATTGAAAGTTGTTTTCATCAGGATTCTGAAGTTGTGGGGAAAAAAATAAAGTTGTGGGCTTTTACTGTATTATGTTACAGATGGTGAGAGGGAACTAGAGGAGGAAACACGTTTAAATAAGTCTGTTCTTGTTTTTCTGATTTTCACCCTATTGTCAAACACCAGTTTCAGCCCACTTCCTCCTTTTGTCTCAACTTCTCCTGAGCCTCAGGTTTCTCAGGGGGTGATGAAGTGTTTACTGTCAGCCTAAATCAAATAGGATTTGGGAAGATTAACCTTCCAGGGACCATTAGAGTCTAGAAATGACACACAGGCACTGTTTGAGATGATCGGTCTCTGCTTCCCTCTGTTAGTGCGAAAGATTAAGTGGGCTGTGCTGATATCACGTATGTTTTAAGTGGTTGGAAATATTTTCAGGTAAACTTTTTTTTTTTAACATCTTTATTGGGGTATAATTGCTTTACAGTGGTGTGTTAGTTTCTGCTTTATAACAAAGTGAATCAGTTATACATATACATATGTTCCCATATCTCTTCCCTCTTGCGTCTCCCTCCCTATCCCACCCCTCCAGGCGGTCACAAAGCACCGAGCTGATCTCCCTGTGCTGTGTGGCTGCTTCCCACTAGCTATCTACCTTACGTTCGGTAGTGTATATATGTCCATGCCTCTCTCTCGCTTTGTCACAGATCACCCTTTCCCCTCCCCATATCCTCAAGTCCGTTCTCTAGTAGGTCTGTGTCTTTATTCCTATCTTACCCCTAGGTTCTTCATGACATTTTTTTTCTTAAATTCCATATATATGTATTAGCATACGGTATTTGTCTTTCTCTTTCTGACTTACTTCACTCTGTATGACAGACTCTAGGTCTATCCACCTCATTACAAATAGCTCAATTTCATTTCTTTTTATGGCTGAGTAATATTCCATCGTATATATGTGCCACATCTTCTTTATCCATTCATCCGATGATGGGCACTTAGGTTGTTTCCATCTCCGGGCTATTGTAAATAGAGCTGCAATGAACATTTTGGTACATGACTCTTTTTGAATTATGGTTTTTCTCAGGGTATATGCCCGGTAGTGGGATTGCTGGGTCATATGGTAATTCTATTTGTAGTTTTTTAAGGAACCTCCATACTGTTCTCCATAGTGGCTGTACCAATTCACATTCCCACCAGCACTGCAAGAGTGTTCCCTTTTCTCCACACCCTGACATGGCTGATGGTAGAGTCGGGGACCTGGGTGGGTCCAGGCTGGAGTTCAGGAGGTTCGTCTCTAGGTGGCGCTCTCTTTCTAAATCACCTACCTCTCCCACTATTTCCTGCCAGCCTTGACCAGATCCAAAACCTGTCTGAAATATAATTTATGTGGGATATAAATACACAGGAAGGCAAACCAAAGACTGCTTGTTTGTTGTTTGGTTAATAGGTGAGAGACCAAGATGGTAAAGGAGAGTTGAGGTGGACCATTGTCCAAATAGGTGAACTGGTGTTTCAAAGGAAGGTGGCAAATACCTTTCTGCAGAAACAGATGCAACTGTCTTTCTTAGAAACTCAACCTGTCTGTGAGTCGAGGACTAGGTTACTGCTGGCTCACCTGAGTCCCAGGACTCTCAAACCATAGCTTGTCTTATTCTTTGCTCCACAAAAGCTGTTTAAATAGTGGCTGAGGCCAAAGTGACGGATTTCTCCCTTTTCCCCACAGATGACTTGTATGACAGGGAAGGAAGTAGAGGTGCTTTTGTAGTCTGCCATCTTGGGCGATACCTCCTAGGCTGACTCAGGGGAACAGGGGCTCCCAAAGGCTGCTTGGAGGCCTGCCTCCTTGGCCCCTGGGTTGTGTAGCTGTCGATTGACTCCTTAGGCTGCTGATTACATGGTCCTTTTTCATGTTAGAAACATTTCCTTCCACCTCCATCCAAGAGATGATTCCATAATGGAATTATCTGGCCTCCTCTCAAGTCCCCCTGTGAAGCCTTAAAGAGGCCCAGTTCATAGAAATTATAAACAGACTTGTTCTGATGGGCCTTGGGGGAAATGAGCAGAGGTCCCATCTCCTCAGGCTCTTCTGTAACCCTGTAGCCCTGGGTCCCTGCAGGACATGGTTTGGAAACCCCTTCACGAGAGGACCACCTGTGATGTGGCCCTTTTGGCACGCACCCTGTAGGCAGCCAGTGAGCGCACACCTCCTCCCCAGAACTACTCACGCCAGCCCCCTGGACCGCCTGGACCACCCACATTCCGCTTCCTCTTCTGACTTGCTGCCGTGGACCCAGGTCTCCTATCACTCCGTATCCCAGGTCACGGTGAAGTAACTTTGCATTTCTGTTTAAAATCTTTGCATTTACATGCGTGTTTTCTATGCTAAAATTCATTGAAGTATAACCTATATACATCAAAGGGCACAAATGATAAGGGCACAGATCAGTGAAGTATCATCACACGAACACATCCGTGTGACCAGCAGTCAGATAGCGACGCAGAACACCATAGACCCTGAAGTCCCCGTGTGCTTCCTTCCGGTCACTGTCACCCCAAGGTCAACCACTATCCCGACGTCTAACACCATAGGTTAGTCTTCCCTGCTCTGGAACTTTATGTAAGTGGAACCATACACCACGCCTTCGTCTGGGTCTGGCTTCCTTCATCCAGTGTTATGTTTGAGAGATTGTGTGTGCGCGTGTGTGTGTGTGTGTGTGTGTGTGTGTGTGTGTGAGAGAGAGAGAGAGAGATAGCTATGTATTATAGTATTCCCTTGCGTGAATATACCACAATTTGGTTATCCATTCGTATATTGATAGTTATTTGGCTTTTTTCCAGTGTTGTTAGTAATTACAAATAGTGCTGCTGTGAACATCCTTGTGTCTGTCTTTGTGCACGTGTGTTTTACGTGTTTTTAGACAGTTGCAAGTAACTCATTTAAAATTGATTACTATTTTATTTCAGACGGCATCCAGCTCAAACATTGTGAGATGTTTAGTTAGGGGGATTGCAAAGTATATTTTGAACGGGAAGAAGAGTCAGTAAGATCCACAAAGTCCCAGGGTCACGCTTCTACACAGTTGTTCATGCTCATTTGAACCAATTTCAGGATATGACCAGAAAAGGCTAGCATTTAAAGATGGAAATGGAAAAACTGTCTGTTTCTCCTTTGGTATTTTCTTCCTTAAGTTGATGGGGAGAGAAAATAGGATTTCAAGAAGACAAAGTAATGTTAACTTGAGCCCCATTTCCTCACCATGGGGCAAGGAACCATGGGCCAAGGGGAAAGGCTTACCCAGAGCCCCCTCTTGGTACCCAGCACCCTGGAATTCCTGTCCAGATGGACACAAGCCCACTTCCAGGGCATAAAAAGGGCCAACCACAGCACCGGCCTGGGTACCAGTGACCCTGGTGTGGCCAAGGGGCAGCAGGACTCCCAAGGAGGGAGTGTGGGTGGAACGTAGACATTTGGGTGGGAGTGTCCACGCATGTGCACACGAGGCCACGGCCCTTGTGCTGTGAGATGAAATCACAGGTGAGAAGGGAAGGGTCACATGCCGGGGTGCAGGGCCAGCTCTCCCATGCTGCCATGTCCTGGTGTGGGATGCTGAATTTGAACCTGGCCTTCCAAGTTCTTGTGAGAATTTATTTATCAAGACAGACGCCAGAACATATTTTATTTAGGAGTTTGTTGGCTTGATTTCTAACTTTTAAATATTTAAACATATGGCACGTGGGCTTTCATTTGTACCTTTGCCCAAAGATCTGCAAATATCAGGTTCAGACCTGCTGAAGAAAGAATGGTAAAGACACTTTAATGCCTAATTTGCCATATGCCACCCGTGAAATTATTCTAGGAAAAACTTTGGATGTGGGACATTAAATTTCACAGTGACTTGAAAGAAATATTTTCTTCAGACTCAAGGAGAAAACCAGGCCAAATTGAATGGTGACTACACCTAGTTTTTTTTTTTCCTTGAATTTTTTTCTTAGCTGTTTTCATAAAGTGATGTTTTTATTTTAAAAAGTATATTTGTGTTGGAAAAGTCATTGTCTAGTCCGTTTGGGCTGCTGTAACAAAATACCACACACTGGGTGGCTAAAACAACAGAAATTTATTGCTCACAGTTCTGAAGGCTAGAAGTCCAATATAAGGTGTCAGCATCGTCACCTTCTGGTGAGGCCCCTTTCCTGGTTCACTGCTGACATCTCTCTGTGTCCTCACCTGATGGGAGGAGCTCGGGAGCTCTCTGAAGCCTCTTTTATAAGGCACTAATCCCATTCACGAGGGCTCCACCCTCATGACCTAAGTGCCTTCCAAAGGCTCCACTTTCTAATACTTTCATCTTTGGGGGTTAGGATTTTAACATGAATTTTGTGGGGGGACACAAACATTCAGACCATAGCAGTCATTAATCTCTCCTAATTTTGCTTGTAGAAATCTGGCTGTTTGGGTCACACGACAATTGGTTTACTGTAAAGAGTGTGATTAATTTGGCACATTCTGGAACACAGTGGAGAAAAGCACATGCCCTGGAATTAGACTGCCTGGATTTGAATCCTGGCTCTGCCACTAACTAGCCTTACCAGCTGTGCAGTCCTGGGCTCATTTCTTAACCTTTCTGTTACTTAAGTTTACTTCTCTGTAAAATGGGGTGATAATTGTGCTTACATAAAAAGATTGAATAGAAGGTTTAGAACAGTATCTGGGACATGGCTAATATTTAATGAGAGCCTTTATTTTATATAGAAGTTTTTTCATTCGAAGGGTGAATTTCACACTGCATTTTCTTATTTGCTGAAAGCTACAGGCCTCCAGGATCCAAGAAGATGCCACCGAGGACATTGAAGGTGACAACTCCAATCCTTCCGTGAGCCCTGGTCACAGGACTTCTGCAGGTGCCCATGGGGCTCAGGATGACCACGATGAAGAGGTATCTGGGGGAGTTCCCTGGTGGCCTAGTGGTTAGGATTTGGTGCTGTCACTCCCATGGCCCAGGTTTGATCCCTGGTTGCGGAACTGAGATCCCACGAGCTGCATGGCCAAAAAATTAATTGCTTATCTAAAGCAGAGGGAAGAGGTATTTGGGACTTGACACCCTATGAAGACTTCCAGTTTGTACAGATTCTAGAAGCCAGATCTAGTCAGGGATGGTGCTCACGTATTTGACAGCCAGTAGCGTGTGGGCACCAGCCAATCAGAACGGACTTAGGCAGTAGAGCTGGGAGGGTTGGGAGGACCCTGCTGGTGGCAACCCTGTCATCACTGAGTCATGGGAAGTTGGGGAGGTCCCAGGAAAGGGGGGGCACTTAAGCTTGCAGCTACTTACCAACCAATCAGGGAGCATTTTAAATAATTTCGCCCAGGTGCCGCTCTATCTGTGAGTGTGAGGTGAATATCAGCCTCACGTTTAGTGACAAAGAAGGTCCTAAATGTTACTGAGTCTCCTTGGCTCAGAACTGTGCCCCTGGGAGTCTGTAAATTTATGATGATCTTTCCCATCAGTGACCCTCACTCATGAGAGCAGAGGCCAAGTCTGGTCCCTTATATTGAAGCAAGAAGTGGGTTATGGGGCTTCCCTGGTGGCACAGTGGTTGAGAGTCCGCCTGCCAATGCAGGGGACACGGGTTCGTGCCCCGGTCCGGGAGGATCCCACATGCCGCGGAGCGGCTGGGCCCGTGAGCCATGGCCGCTGAGCCTGCGCGTCTGGAGCCTGTGCTCCGCAACGGGAGAGGCCACAACAGTGAGAGGCCTGTGTACCGCAAAATTAATAATAATAATAATAATGAAAAAGAAGTGGGTTATTTATTCTCAGTCCTCACCCCCAGCGTAAGCACCCTCAGATGCCATCCCCGCCTCTGGCCTCAACCCTGGCTCAATCTCTTCTTTGTTCACTTATCTTTGTAACATTGTCTGCCTCTCAGGGGAAGTCACAAATTCATGTGTTCTTCTCTCCTCCCTCCCTGTCCCTTTCCATCCAAGGGCAGCCACTCCCCGCTCAGGAATGTACCATGTTTTCCCAGACAAGACGGCGGGCTGTTTTTATACCATGACTGAAGTCACCCACGGTCCTGAACCCTGGGCAGGGGGTTTTAACCCGAGCTCTGTTCTAATTCTGGAGTGGGGACAGGGTTCCTGAGGCCTGAGAAATGCTATAAATAACTCCGTCTGTGGTGTTAATTACTTTAAAAAAACCAACAAGTATTCATCTGCACCAATGAATAGTCAATTAGAATGAATGAAAAATCTGGATCATGGAAAGTTTTCCCAACAAGATTCCAGGTACAGAGAGTAACCCATAGTCATGGCGATTGGTGTTACTAGGTCTGTCAGACCTGCTGGAACGTTTTAGAATCCAACCCACACATCTTCTGACTCATCAAGTCCCAGCCTGTCCAGTACAACCCTCCTCATCCATCCTCCTCGTGGCCTCGGTATATATCCGGTCAATGTTCACCTGCCACCTCCTTTGTGAACCAGCTGCCTTCACTGGGAGCAGCTTCAGGCCCCATTTGATGGCTCTTCTCCCAGTACAATAATGCCTGGGTCTCCCAGCACAAGGCACATACAGGCTCGACTCTGCTTCCCCCTCCAGGTCCTGTCCCACTTCTGTCCGCACCCGGAGTTAGCCAAACTCCAGGTTAAGGGCCCAGTTCTCCAGACTGCCAAGTCTGCCCAACACTTCTGACACCACCCACAAGTCTGGAGGTCCCCTCAGACTCCCTCTTGTTCAGTCATTTGTAGACAGCTCACAGAACTCAGGAGAATGCTATACTTTCAATTACAGTTTTACTTACAACAAAAGTCTACAAATCAGAACCAGCCAGAGGAAGACACAAGTAAGCAGAATCTGACACTGGGAAGGTTCCAGATGCAAAGCTTCTGTGTTCTTAGGGATGCATGACTCTCCCGGCATTGACATGTGGCAGAATTATCGTATTGTTAACTCAGGAAGCTCCCGTGAGCTTCTGTGTTTGATGTTTTATGGGGGTGTCATTATGTAGGTGTGATTGACCCAAGTGCAATCCAGGTGGTTGCACTCAATCTCCGGCTCTGTCCCCTCCCTGGAGATGCGTTTGGGTTGATAACGTGTGGCTGAAAGTCTCAACTCTCAACGTGAAGCCAGCTCCCCCGTAAACTACCAAGTGCCCACCATAGACACCTCATTAGCAAAAGTGGTGAGGTGTGGTCCCAGGGACGGACCGTGAATATCAGACGTTTCTTTCACTTGGGAAATGCCAGGCGTTTAGAGGTTGCCTCCCAGGAGCCAGGGCAAAGCCAGACCTCTCTCTGGCTGAGGTTCATTCTTCACCAGACGTTCCTCTGTTACTGTGACTCTCTCTACCCACTCTCTCCACCTCTGCCCATCCCCGCCCCTTCAGTTCCTCTCTGCTGTTTTCACTGATGAATGGGAGGGGAGGCACTGATTTTGGTCTTTTCCCCATAGCATCTGACTACAACCCCCAGTGACCACAACCCCCATTTCTTCCTGGATATCCCTCCATCCTTGACGTCCTGGACCTCAGCCCTGTGACTGCTCCCAGCTCTTTGACCTTTTCATTTCGTCATCAGTTTCCTTCTTTCTTATCTCTGAGTTGAGATGTTTCCTAAGTGTGGCAGCTCTTCTTCTCATGATCTTCCCCTAGTTCATTTTCTCTTAGCTCCCACTCTCACTCCTCGCACTGGTGTGGTCCCAGGTGTCCCTTTCTAGCCCAGACTTTTCCTCTGAGCCTGTTCTGCCTCTGCTGGTCTGTACTGAGAGATTCAGCCTGTATGGCCAGCTATCACCCGCAACGCAACACGTCTGGGAATCAGCTACTCCCCTTCCCCAATGTATTCATTTCTGCCAGTGCCATTCTTTCACCCATTTGGGCTCAGGGACCTCAGAGCCCTGTATGACCCTGGCCCTGCTGGGTGAGGGACCCTTCTCTGTGTTCCCACGGCACCCCTGCATTCTTGGTTATTGCAGTTCCCATGCTGACGTGTGGTAACTGTCTGTTTGCATCTTCTCCCTGCTGGGCGGTGAGCTGCTTCAGGGCAGGGATGGTGCCAGTCAGATTGTTTCCCTCATAACATCAGAGTAATGAAAGAAAAGAATGATCTATTGCTGTCTTTGCACTGTTCCTTTTCCCCTCATACCTGGATTACTAACATAATCAACAAGTTGGCTTTTTTTGCTTATGGGCTGTCCTTTCCCTGATCCATTTTTCTACCAGATTAATCTTGCCTCCAGTATTTCTTTATTTTATTGAGATACTTCTACTGGTTCCTCATGACTCCAGGTGGTTTTCTCGATTGTGTCCATCCTTGCCTTTCCCACGGCTTCCACAGCTGAGTCTTTCCTCACCTCAGCAAGCTCCCAGTCGAGCCAAATGGTTTTTCTCCCAAACTTACCTTCATGATGCTCCCAACCACCTGCCTTTTCCTTACCCGGAGTCATTTTCTTTACCAGGAATGAACTGGCTTCTCTTTTTCCCTCCCTGTTCTTCACGGCTCAGCGCAAATCTCAGCTCCCCTTACCAACCAACCACTCTGCTGCTTTGAGCTCTTTTCAGCCATTTCTGGGAAATGTTACTGCACACACACCATGTCCTACTGTGGGCTGCTCATTCTGTTTCTACAAATATATTAATACCTATTTCCCCCTCATTCAACTGGAAGTGTCTTAACAGCAGAGTCCAGGCCTTATGCGTCCGTTGTATCATTTGTAATACGTTTGAGTAGAAAGTACTTAATGAAATAGCATTACAAATTCTCTCTTTCAGTTCAGCTTTGGAGACGTCTTTGTGCATCAGGCCATCCACACGATTGAGTACTGCCTGGGCTGCATTTCCAACACAGCCTCCTACCTCCGGCTCTGGGCCCTCAGCCTGGCGCATGCACGTGAGTGAGCGGGCCGCATGGCAGGGTCACTATCGCCTGTCCCTTTGGAAACAGATGCAATGTACTTCTAGGTGAAAGTGCCTTCTGGGTCATCTCTGGTGCACTGACCAGAAGAATGGCTCTTCTTTCATAATAGAAGTGACCTTTTTCAGTAGGTCTGGCTTTATCTTGCTGGAATGGTTACCCTCTGTATCAGCTTCCAGTTGCTGCTGTAACAAACTACCACATATGTGGCAGCTCAGAACACTGTGAAATTGATTATCTTACCGTTCTGGAGGCCAGAAGTCCTATAAACAAGGTGTTGGCAGGTCTGTTTTTTCTGGAAGCTCTTGGGGAGAATCTATTTCCTTGCCTTTCCTAGTTTCTGCAGGCCCCTTGCATCTCTTGGTATAAAGATTCAAGCCCCAAGAATGACTTAAGTCTGGAATCTTGACTCATCAACTTACTTTGTAAAACCCCTCTTGGTTTCTGCCTGCTTCTCTAGTCTTGTCTCTTGGTATTTCCCTCCATGCCCCACCGGCTCCTGATTGCCCCCACTCACTTCCCCATTTCATGTGCAGTGGCCACAAGGAACTGCACTGAGGCTCCCGCAGATGCCGCACTAGCTGGGCCCCTCTGTATGTTTGCCCTGCAGCTCCCTTGCCTGTAAAATTCTTCCCTTCTTTCACTCTCTCCCCACCTGATGTCTCATCCTTCCTTCAGAACTCAGCTTAGCTAGCACCTTTCCCGGGTAGTCTTCCTCCCTGGCCCCCAGTCTGGAAGGTGCCCTTCCCCTGGGTTCTGGAGGTGCCTCTATCCTAGCCCCGATTGTAATTCTGTCTCATTAGCCTGTCTCCCTACTAGACTGTCATCTCCTGAAAGGCAAGGACCCTGACTTTTATCTCTGCATTCCCAGCCCTGGGCATAACGCCAAGAACAGAGAAGCCAGGCCAAAATGTGTGCTAAAGTGATAGAAAGCAAAGCAGTGACAGTGAGCCTGATTGTTGACTTACAGCAGAAAAGCAAGTGCTCAGCGTCTGTGTGGTCTTGACTGCTCTGGCTGTGTTTGTTTCCTTGCACAAACTCCTGTAATTACAGTATCTCCCTGGAAGGGGTGGGGGGGTTCTCTGGTATCTCTTCTTATAAGGGCACTAATCCCATCATGAGGATCCCACCCTCATCTCCCAAGTACCAATCACTTTGGGGTTAGGGCTTTAATATATGAATTTGAGGGGCTGGGGGAGAAACAAACATTCAGTGCATATCAAATCATAGTACATGTATTCTTTTGTGTTTTGCTTCTTTGGCATAAGATGATGTTACTCGGATATATTCACGTTGCTGCCAGTAGCTATGGTCTGCTCACTTTCATTGGTGAATAATATGCCCTCCTGTACTTGTCCTCTTGCTGGAAGCTCCTCCAAAGCTGCGTAGACAGTCTCACGCAGGTACCCTAGGGCACACATGACCGCCTTCTCCACCTGGGAGTGGAGTTGCTGAGTCGTAGGGTGTGCAGGTCCAGGATTATGGTGTAAGAATAATCTGCATTTGCCAGATAAACTGTGTGGTTGAGAACGTTTCTCTTGCATCTTGCAGAACTGTCTGAAGTGCTCTGGACCATGGTGATGAACATTGGCCTTCGCGTGCAAGGCTGGGGAGGACTCATTGGGGTCTTCATCATTTTTGCCATATTTGCTGTTCTGACGGTAGCCATCCTTCTGATCATGGAGGGCCTCTCGGCTTTCCTGCACGCCCTGCGGCTGCACTGGTAAGAACTGGTTGTAGGGTAGATGCTCTCAGTGTGCTCTAGGGAAGGAGGATGGGCTGCAGGGCCAGCCAACTGGGTTCAAATCCTGACCTGCTGTGTGACATTAGCAATTCACGTACCTTTTTGGAAGCTTAGTTTAGTCCCCTTGTTGGTATGATATTAAATGATGTAATACCTGGGAGCCTATATACATATACAGTGACTGCTCTGTAAGACTTGTTAGAAATGTTCATTTGTTATTATAATTGGCTTCAACTGTTGGTAAGATGACGGATCTGAAAGGCTCACAGAGGGCAATGCTGAGCAAATCTGGGATGTCTGGCCTTTGTTGCTGAGTGCTGGAGTTATACCAGCAGAACAGACAACTAAACTCTTTTTTTTTTCCTTTTAAAATTATTTATTTATTTATTTGGCTGCGTCGGGTCTTAGTTGCAGCTCGCGGGATCTTCGTTGTGGCATGCAGGCTTCTCTAGTTGTGGCGCGTGGGCTCTCTAGCTGTGGGGTGTGGGCTCAGTATTTGCAGCGCATGGGCTTAGTTGCCCTGCAGCATGTGGGATCTTAGTTGCCCGACCTGGGATCGAACCTGCGTCCCCTGCATTGGAAGGCAGATTTTTAACCACTGGACCACCAGGGAAGTCCCGCGACTAAACTCTTGGAAAGTGGAAACAGAAGGAGGGTACCCAGCAGGAGGAAGGCACTCACTGGAGGCCCCTGACATTCACAGATGTGTCCAGAGACTGTCGGCCATCACTGGGCTGATGAATATGAAAACATTTGTTTCGGCTTCTCTCTCTCCCAAGTCCCATTTCAGCCGAGTTTTGAGCGTGCTGTCCATACTGAAGCATCAGGGCTCCTGTGCACCCTGAACCAGACTGTCCTTAGCAACCCTGGGGCTTCCTCCCTCCCTCCGTGGCCACTGTTCATAAAGGAAAGGTTTTACACTTCACCTGTTGAGAGAATCACAGGGTTCCCCGCCCGAGGCTATCACATCATTTCTCCCCGTTTCATTAAAGAAATGAACTCTGCAGTATAATAAAACGGAAATGATCATACATGATATCTGTTATGTAAGTTATAAAAATATAAGTCAGGGGCTTCCCTGGTGGCGCAGTGGTTGAGAATCTGCCTGCCAATGCAGGGGACACAGGTTCGAGCCCTGGTCTGGGAGGATCCCACATGCCGCGGAGCAACTGGGCCTGTGAGCCACAACTACTGAGCCTGCGCATCTGGAGCCTGTGCTCCACAACAAGAGAGGCTGCGATAGTGAGAGGCCCGTGCACCGCGATGAAGAGTGGCCCCCGCTTGCCACAACTAGAGAAAACCCTCGCACAGAAATGAATACCCAACACAGCAAAAATAAATAAATAAATTACTAAACTCCTACCCCCAACATCTTCTTTTTATATGTGTGTATATATATATATATATATATATATATATATATATATATATATATAT